>NC_086319.1:352546296-352847546 GCF_036172605.1 Pelobates fuscus | reverse complement strand
CACTTGAGTTGGCAAATCCTATTTGGGAGGCTAATGGACCTATGGTGCATGATTTCAACAGTTTTCTTACGGCTTTTCGTAAGAAAACTGTTGAAATCATGCACCATAGGTACTTGTTGTCACAAATTTTGCACCCAAGCCAGTGAGGTGTGTGAAGTGTAATTCAAACCAAAGTTGCAGAATGCCCACTAGAGTGCAACACAATACTATACATTAGCAATTATTCAGTATTATTTCATTTTTTTTTTTATTAACGTAGGAACTGACCAGAAAATAGCAATTTATAGGCCACAATAACCAAGGTGGAAAAAGTGTTAAAATTTAAAAATGGCATGGCATTGTCGCCACAAAAAAATTATTTTTATACTTCCGATACTGCATTAGTATAGCTAATGGCATCCAGGTTTCTGTGGTTTCCAATGAAGCAGTTTTGATGGTTATGAAGCTTTCTTTCTTTTTTCCTTTTTTAAAATAGTATTCTTGTTTTTATTTGTTGATTGATTGATTGTGATGTGGCTCAGTTGCACCAGCGACCAAAATGGATTTTAGCCTAACTTTGCAGTGATGCCATAAAATAGTGTTAGGTTCTCCTAAATCATTCTGAAAAGAGCATTACAAGCCTGAGAGAATTTAGTACAACTTACCTGGGTGCTGCTAGGAGCACACTGCCTCCTTTCCTAGAGCCAGAAGCTTCTTCAAGGAGCTTCTGTGAGCTCCACTGAGCTTATTCCTTCCATGAAATTGTGAAAGTGAGTTTGGTCCATGTGAAGAAACTCATTAAAGGGTGCATTGTGTATGTGTTTTAAGATTTTTCTTGTGTGCAGGAGATCATTGTGTAAGTCCCTATGTGTCTGGGAGCTCATTAGCTTTGTGAGAGACAACTCAATTATCTCCAAGACCCAGAGGCACTAAGGCAAGTTTAACTGTTGTCTGTGGGTCGTGGTATATAAACCTCTGGTTCACTCAATAAAATCAGTTCTTATTTACCCTTCACTAAATCTCAGCTAGTGTTTGGGGGAGACAGCTATACAGCTATACAGCTATACACTCTGCAGGAGAGCCAGATCACTTTGGAACTATAGCACAATACCCTGCTCTAGGGTGGGAGAGTTCCAGGTAGACCCCAGTCAGGCTGCCGCAACTGGGGCTGAAGCACTCCGGGTGTTCCAGTCCCAGATCCAGCTAGGAAGTGAGCTTGGTGGAGGTACCCAGCCATAATTCAAGGAGCTCCATTACAGTCCTGACCTGCCTAGCTAAGCTCAGAGCATGAGATTCCAGCTGTAGAAAAGGTGGCAACAGATGCCCAGTGGACCCTAGGTAATAAGTATTTGCAGAATTCCTTTAAGACATAAATTGGGATAGAGTAACTAGTACTTCAGCAAGGGAATCAGGTTTTTGAATGTGTTAAATGACACCTATATGTCACAACTGGTACAAGCCCCAACTAGATCTTTTGACCAACATTCAAGTAGGGGAGCATTTGGGAAATAGTGATCACAATATGGTAATTTCTTAAATAAACTCAAAAAAGTAAAACCACGTGGGTGTCAGGGACCAGGAACCAGGAACCAGACAGAGACAGAGCTAGATGCAAAAACACCTTTATTAATAAATAAAAAAATAAATAACCAAAAGCAAGGTCCAGGAATCAAGCAGGGGTCAGTCACCAGAGCGGGTAGTCAGACAAGCCAGGATCAGGAGCACGGAGAGCAGCGGAGTCAGGAACAAGGCCGGAGACAGGAACCAGGAACAAACAGGAAACACAGGAACAAGGAGACTTCTGGGGAACAGGAAACCACGCAAGGGCAAGGAGGTTCTGGGATTTGCTGCTTAAATAGGCTGAACTGATTAGCAGCAGGGTTGGTTACTATTCTCAGGTGAGTAACTGTGGCAACATACTGAAGGAGCTGATCGTTAATTACAGCTGAAAACTCAGTCACTGAAAAAGGAAGGGTTGCTGTTTAAAACAGCAAAGAAACCCTGACAGTGGGGTATACGAAAACGTATAATTTTAAAAAGCAAATTTCAATAAGATTAGGACGGCTCTACAACATATCAACTGGCATAAACTTCTTAGTGAAAAAAACACTGAAGATAAATGGAAACTATTCAAACAAATACTAGAAAGGTACATTTATACTTATTTTTATCATTTCTACTGTTTATACTTATTTTTATCATATCTACAGTGAGCACTATATTTGGTTGTTTTTCTTCCCCTTTTTTTATACCGAGGAATTATCTTCACCTTATCCCGCCAGTGGGGGGCAGACGCCACTGAATGCTTATTATACTTGAGCTAGTTTATGCTCAATAATAGGTGAGTAATATACCTCCCCTATATTCATCCTGCTCTTATTGGTCCTCAGTTTGCACTATTGGAGTCTCTTTGCTTTGTCTTTCCATGTATACCACGGAGTCAAGACACCCCATGAATTAGAAGATCCATTCTCTTCATTGAATTTCCTACATATCAAGCTTTCCACTTATTTATTGGAATATACAAGCAGACTATTAAGTATTGGGACTATTCATTATTACTGTTCCATTCCTTACTGTTAGAGTGTGTGCAAGTGGATTTATATTAATATTAATAATTTTATTCCTATTCTTTTTGTCTTTCTGATCTTGTTCTATTTTATCTTTTTATTTATTTATTTTACATTGTTATTACACATCTATTTGTATTTAGCGCGACCTATTATTGTGTTTTTGACATTTATCGGTATGTACCATTGTGTAATAAATATAAAAGAAACAAATTGAAACCAATGTAGCTTAGTAGAGAAGTAAAACAAGAGATTAAAAATAAGAAAAGGGCATTTAAAGCATTTAAATCGGACAAATCAGGGGCATCCTATGTAAGATATAACAAAGCCAATAATGCTTGCAAAAAGGCAATTGAAGTGGCTAAACTAGAAAATGAGAAATTGATAGCCAAAGAATGCAAAACCAACCCCAAAAAGTGTTTTAAGTACATCAATTCTAAAAAACCAAAAAATGAAAGTGTAGGTACACTGGAAACAGAGATGGGTCTGTTAGTTAATGAAGACCAGGAAAAGGCAGAAATTTTAAATAACTATTTTTCTTCAGTATATATTAATGAGGATCCTATGGCAAGAGATATGCAAATGATTGCTGCAAAAAAGTTGCAGATGACTTGTGATTGGATAACCGGAGACAAGGTGCTACAGCTGTTAGAGAAAATTAATGTAAATAAAGCTCCGGGGCCTGACGGTATTAACCCACGAGTACTTAAGGAGCTACATAGGGAAATAATTTAATTTTTCAAGATTCTTTTGTTTCAGGTATTGTACCGGAGGATTGGAGGAAGGCAGATGTCTAACAGGTCTGCCTGTCTATCCATCTATGTTCCCTCCATCTTAATTTTAGATAGATATATGTAATAAGGGCCAGAAGCAAACCTACATGACACCAAGGGTGGAAATGCATTTTGGCAACCCCGCAAACTAAGCTATAGATTTAAAAAAAAATGTTTTATCTCACTGTTCATCTCACCCATGCCAACCCCCTTTTGTTGGGGAAATTACATGCACATGCTAACATTCATATACATAGACATGCTTATTCAAACATACTTACATTCATATACACTCACATGCAGATATACACACAAAAACATATACAGTTCTGCTCAAAAGTTTGCATACCCTTGGAGAATTGGTAATATATGTATTATTTTTAAAGCATAAGTAAGTAAGCAGGCAAAACACATTTATTTTATTTCTTATGGGATTCATATTTAACTGTAGGTTATAACAGAATGGCACAATCATAAAACAAAACATGGCGAAAAAGAGAAAAATGAAATTACCCCTGTTTAAAAGTCTGCATACCTTTAGTTCTTAATACTGTGTATTTTGTAATAGTTGTCTATGAGGCCCGTAATTCTTGCAGGTGGTATAGCTGACCATATGTCTTGGCAATATGACTCCAGGTCATGCAAAGCCTTTGTTCATTTTTGTTGTCTCAAGATGTTGTCAGGCACATTGTAACAGGGCTTTTTTGTAGCATTGGTGCAGTAAATGCTTCTTTCTGTCAACTCGTCCATGCAGCTCATTTTTGTTTAACACACACACAAGAATTAGGTGAAATGGCGCTAAACAATATGCACATAAAATCCCAGTGCGTCTAAAAACCAAACCCGTGTTTTAGTCACCTAAAAACACTTACATATGCAATTTTAGACAAAAGAAAAGGAGGTTCTGCGCACACTTTGGATGTTTGATGTATTCTGTAAAATAAACAACTTTCATAGGGCAATATATAAAATCCCAATACTCTTAGAGCAAATAAATAGAAGCACTCACACTTTAGAGAGCCATATCAGTCGGCTCTCTACTTTAAAGGCACATCAAATGATCTTTGCAAAGTGATCTGTGCAGATAGGTCCCACCAGAAACGGACATCAAATTTCATCTGGATACAATCAGGAACCAGGATAAGTTGAAAATCAGATATTTTATTCACAATTAAAATAAAGAATTAGCACAACACGTTTCAACCACTCTCTTGGTCTTCCTCAGGTGCAATACTATTACATCAAAAGTTTCTACTTTTATATTACATATTTAATTAAAACATTCCAAACATATGTGTATAAAATCAAATTCCCACCCTCCATGCCCATATAAGGTGATTCCGGTGCTTGTTCCCATCCAATATGGCATTGTATGCTGCTCCAGGCCATGAGAATTGACCTTCTCATCATGGCCGTGCGTTTCAATCGCTCGTATCCGCTCACATGATTACCAATCTTTATGCCGATACGTCATATCCGCCGCCTCATGCCGATACGTCATGTCCGTACTTGGATGTTTTCATTCTTCCGTATTTGGATATAGCATTTTCACAATTACGTATATCAAACGTCATTTCCGTGTGGGCAAAATCGTGAAAGGGTAAGGGAGTAAGCAAAATAAACAAAGTATTTGATTAAAAATCCAAAGTCCAGCACAAAGTCCAAATTTAGCTCAATAAGGAATAAGAAGAAAGATAAAAAATCAAGATATTATCAAATGTACTCAAACACAATATATAAATAATATATAAAAATGTATAAACAAAATCAGAATAAATATAGGTATTGCTAAAAACACTTCTTAGTAAAACAGGCAACAACTTCATAAAATCGGACCTATGTCAAAATCTAAATTTAAACCTCTTGGATATAGAGTTTGCATGTTAAAGATCCAAGAGCTTTCTTTTCTACTAAGATTTAAAGCAACATTTTCTCCTCTCCAATTAGTTAAAACTTTTTGAATGGCCATAAATTCTAAATCTTTTGGATTTGATTGATGGATTTCTAAAAAATGTTTCGACACACTGTGGTTGGGAAAACCTTTTTTTATATTTCTAATGTGTTCGTTCACACAAACTTTTTTTTTTTTTTTTTTAACAATCTGTGTTTTTATTTAAGGTATAAGGTATATCGAGAGTAAAACACACAATACATAGTACCAAACAATGATGCTGTAACAATTTTCATGGAATAAACAGAAGGGGTAGTACATGTGCAGAAGTGAAGAAGTGAGGGCTTAGGATTCTCTTTAACGTTGTGGAGGCTAGAGACCTAGCTCAGTATTCTCTCCTCGCCGTATTGGGGGGGTATCTCAGTTTAAATTCAATGGATTTGGCGGGATGTATGGGTCAGGGATCAGCTCAGGTAGTTATGCTATGACCACAGTAAGTGCCGGTCGGGCCCTAGGAACCTGCTTTTGAGGCTTTGTTAACACATATACTCCCATGACCCAAGGTACATATTACCTAGGTTGTCTAACCACTCACTTCAGTGTTGGAACAGTCACCTTTCTTGCACCGGTATATGGGATGAACAGAACAGGCGCAACTGTGCGCTTAGCATGTTTATAACCAGTCTTGGCCTGTCACCCTAGGGGGAACAGGTCGGGTGGGTGGGTCCGAGTAGTCGAAGCCCCACGTCAATACATTTCTGAGTCGAGTGGGTGAACTATAAGTAGGAACCCTAACTTGGTCTACTCAAGTGTGGGCGTGTAAGGTCGCCGTCCTGTCCCTTTAAAGTATGTCAGTATCCTTAGCTCGTTCAGTGGGCAGTGTGGTGGGAGAACTGTCGCACAAACGGGGTAGCGTAGGGGTTAAAAGGAGGGGAAGGGACTGGGGAGGGGAAAGTGTCGGCATCAGCGGGGAGAGGTCGGGAGGGAAGTCCGACCGCACCACCCCGACCCACAGCCCAGCAATTCGTATCTTCCCGTGCTCCCTTCTATTCGGTCTCCCGCTCCCGGGGTCCTGCCGGTAAACGAGCCATGTATTCAATCCAGGGGGCCCAAAGCCGGGCGCACTTTTCCGCCGTCCCCCTCAGGTCAGCTGTGAGGCGCTCCATACTGTATATCTCTTCTACTGCTTCCATCCAGTTAGCTACGGTCGGAGCTACTGTGGATTTCCAGCGAGTGGGGATCAGGCTCTTGGCTGCGTTTAGGAAGTGTCGCTTGAGTGATCTCTTGTAGGCACCGAGGGGCATCGTGGTGTGGTGGAGGAGCATCGGCAAGGGTTGCATTGGTATGTCTGAGTCCAGTATCTCCCGGAGTTTCTCGTGTACTTGTTTCCAGAAGGCCTCAATGGGGGGGCATGTCCACCAGATGTGTAGGTCCGTCCCTTCGTTCGCTCCGCATCTCCAGCATCTATCCGTAGGCAACAAACCCATCTGGAAGAGCCTGTGGGGGGTCCGATACCAGCCCGTCATGAGCTTGTAATTCGTCTCCTGGAGCTTCGCACTGGTCGTACCCTGATGTGTGAGGATGTGTATCTTCTCCCACTCCGCATCTGAAAGGACTGTGCCCGTGGCTTGTTCCCATTTAGATTGGTATGTCGCCGGGGGGCGTCTAGTGGCTTGTATAATCATGGTGTACAGCGTGGAGATTCCTCGTGGTAGGTGTCGTCCTTCCATACAGAGGGTCTCAAATCCAGTCTTTTCCCTGACTAATAGTTGCTTTCCCAGAAGGGAACTGTGATAGTGCCGGATCTGATGGTATCGGAAACGGGCTAGCCCCGTTGGAGGTGCTAAGGTGGTTAATGTCTCTAAGGGTTTCATCTGTGTACCAGCGCACCAGTCGCCCAGATATGGATTGTTCGGGCTCCCCAAGCCGATTATGTCCCTGGGGGCTAGGCCTCCTGCGATCTCAGGATTATAGATCACTGGTGTCAGCGGGGTCGGGTTAGTAGTGAGGTCGAGTTTGTATCGTAGAGTGGACCAGACCTGTAGGGTAGCCCCTATGAGTGGGTGTGACCGGGTTTCATTCGTCTGTGCGGGCTTCGGTAACCATGTAATCCAGGGCAAGCGCTCCTTGGACGTGGCTCGTTCCAATCTAACCCACTGTTTATCGGTGTCTGGTACATGCCAGTCCACGACCCGGAGGAGGTGAGCTGCCTGGTAGTAGGTTTGGATCGAGGGTAGTGCCACTCCACCTTGGCGTTTTGGTCTGATCAGTTGCGCATATCGGAGTCTGGCTACTCCCGTAGCCCAAACAAATTGACTTATAGCTGTGGACACCTCATTGAAGAAGGCTTTGGGGATACGGATGGGAAGTGTCTGAAAGAGGTACAGGAGGCGCGGCAGGAGGTTCATCTTCACCGCGTTTATCCTCCCGAACCAGGATATACAAGACCCTCCCCATCTCTTCATGTCCGCGGTCAGTGTCCGCAGGAGGGGGAGGAAGTTTTCTGAGTACAGCTTGGTCAGGTCTCTCGTCAGCCAGATGCCGAGGTATTTAATGTGTTGCGTGCACCATCGAAAAGGAAAGTTGGCCTTCAGTTGGGCCGTTAGGCCAGGGGGGAGCTCTAGGGGTAGCGCCTCGGATTTCTCCGTATTCAAGCGTAGGTTGGAGAGTGCTCCATACGTGTGAAAAGACCGCAGCAGGTTGGGGAGCGTCACAATCGGGTTTCCAATAAAAAATAGCAGGTCATCCGCGTAGGCGGCCACCTTGTGTTCCACTCCTGCAACCGTTATCCCCGTAATACCCCCATCCCGTCTGACCGCCGCCAGAAAGGGCTCTAGCGTGAGGGCAAACAGGAGGGGGGACAGGGGGCATCCCTGCCGCGTACCATTGTTGATGGAGATGGCCGGGGATAGGGCACCATTTATCCTCAGACGGGCCTTCGGGGACGTATAAAGGGCCCCTATCCAGGCCCGGATGTTTGGGCCAAAACCCATTGCCTGTAGGGTTTCTCCCATGAACTGCCAGTCGACTCTGTCAAAAGCCTTCTCGGCGTCTGTGGAGAGCAGGAGGCCCCCCCTGGAGGCGGTTTTAGCGGAATGGATGAGGTTGAGGGCCCGGATCGTATTATCCTTCGCCTCACGTCCTGGGATGAAACTGGTTTGGTCCGAGTGCACCAGGTTCGGTGCCACCTCCCCAACACGGCGGGCTAGGATCTTTGTGAAGAGCTTAAGGTCTGCATTGAGGAGGGAGATAGGCCTGTAGCTGGCGCAGGACGTGGGATCCTTTCCTTCCTTCGGGACCACCGCAACCGTAGCCATCAGGGTATCCTCTGGGAACCTCCCACCCTCCAGGACCGAATTGAGGCTCGACTGCAGCTCAGGTAGGAGTAGCTCCTCAAATGTCCGCAGGTATCCGACCGGGAAGCCGTCAGGGCCCGGGGCTTTGTTCGTCTTTGCTGCCTTAAGGGCACCTTTGATCTCCTCAAGGGTGATGGGGGCGTCTAGGTCATCGGCTTGGGCCTGCGTAAGCTTCTGGGTGAGATGTTGTTCCAAATATTCTCGGATGTCGGCTCGTCTTTGCTGGATTGCCTCCTCTTCGATTTCTTTCGGCAGGTTGTACAGTTTCGCATAGAACTCCCTGAAGTCTTCCAGGATTGCACCTGGCCTCCGTTCGGGGGGCGAATTAGCCTTTTGCAGGAGAGTAATGCGGTACTGTCTCTTTTTCTTGTGGAGCATGCGGGCCAGTAGACGTCCGCATTTGTTAGAGTTCTCATAGAAGAATCTCCGGGATTTGCGAAGCGTATGCGTTAGGTTCCGGGATAGAAGGGCACGGAGGTTCCTCCTCGCTTCAAGCAGGGGGCGGAGATTGTCCTCTGTCGGGTCTGCTCTGTGTGTTTTTTCCAGCTGTGCTGTGAGAACGTACAGGTCCTTCAGTGCTTGATTTTGTTCCCGTTTGCGTCTCGAGCAGGTCTTGATGAAATGGCCGCGGAGTACACATTTGTGGGCTTCCCATCTTACTTGAGGAGAGGTGTCCGTAGCCGGGTTCTCCATAAAGTAGTGCCGAATGACCTCCTTTGCGTCAGCGCAGACGATAGGGTCCCCAAGCACCTGTTCATTCAACCTCCATTGTCTGTCCCTAGGTTTAAACAAGGGAGAGCGCAGCGTGGCTAGAACCGGAGCATGGTCCGACCACAGTGTCGTCTGGATGTCACAGGTCAAAAGGAGGTGTAGGTATTCCTGAGCAATCAGGATATAGTCCAGGCGGCTATGACCATGGTGGACCTGTGAGTAGAACGAGAAGTCTTTATCTTCAGGGTGAAGGACTCTCCAGGCGTCTGCCAGGCCTGTATCACGCAGTGTCTTCCCAACAGTCTGGATACAGAGATCGGAGTGGGAGCTGCGACCTCTGGAGGTGTCTAATCGTGGGTCCAGCGGGACATTGGTGTCCCCAGCTACTATGAGTAGTCCCTCTCGGAACTGGTCTAGTAGTTTAAGGGTCTTGGAGAGAAATCGGTGCTGCCCCGAGTTCGGGGCGTAGATTGAAGCCAGCGTGTACTTCCTATCTGCAATCGTACCTTTAAGAAATAAGTAGCGCCCATTCGGGTCAACTTTCGACTCCAGGCAACAGAATGGGACGTGTTGGGCAAAGAGTATTGCTACCCCTGCTTTCTTCGCCGGGAACCTCGAGTCCTTAAGGGGGGGGGGGCGCGTCGCCCTTAAAGTGGGTCTCCTGGAGGAATGCTATAGAGGCCCGGGCCGTCCACAGGGACCGGAGCAGGTGTGACCTCCTTTCCGGGGCGTTCAGACCTCTCACATTGTTGGTCCAGAGGCGCAGGGGAGCCGGGCCGAACCCCCCACCCGACATCCCCACCATATCCAACAGGGGAGGGGAGGGTAGGGTCTAGAGGGCGGGGGAGGGTGGGAGGAAGGTATTTAGTCTGGGGGGGGGAGGGGAGGTCAGGGGAGAGCGGGTTGACCGCTACCAGGGGGAAGGTAGGACTTGACTGTATGGGAGGCGTCCGTCAGGACTGAGTCCCCAATCCCTTTAATTAACTCAGTCACCCGTGGTCCTCCCGTCCGTTACCCTCAGTCTGTCCACGGGGTCGTACGCGGGATCTGTACAGGTAGAGTCAGGACACACTATATAAGTGTGGAGAAGTGTGAAGAGATAGTCGGTGTGTGTAAGACTACAATGTCCGGCCCTCGGCCATTCCATTACCAGCAAAACTAAGGCCTAGGTTCCTATCCAGGTTCGGTTGACAAATTACAAGGTTGGAGGTTAACTCTCCTCTATCCGTTCGGCTCTCACAACTCAGCTCCCTGGGCACCATTGCCCGTTGTAGGCTACAGCCCCCGGTGCCCCCCATACCCTTCCCCCTTATCCACACCCATCCCCAACCCAAGCCATCCCAGCGATATCATCCGAGCCAGGTAGTTCTGCCAGTTCCATCGCGTCTCAACGGGCTCATGACTTTCGAAGACAAAACCCCCTCCCAAATCCCTAGGTGGGGGGAACTAACGCTTAACTGTTTCGCTAACCCAAAGGAATCAACGGGGGGGCGAGGGAGGGGGGGGAAAGAGCTCTGTTCATTGAGAGTGTCTCAAGTCTTGATTGAAGCAGATCAGAACCGGGGGGGGGGGGGCAGCAAAGTCCCACTAGATCAGCGTCCGAGGTTAATCCCCACCACCCAACCTACCGACTATCACCCATTATGGCCAACCACGATGCCCTTCCCAAGTACCTCAGTGGGAGTCCGTGTCAAGCCTCCGGCAGGGAGTTACTCCTCAGATCCCGCTGGGCCGCCTAGCATCCGAGCGGGGGATACTCTTACTCTCCGTGCGTCCGGCGGTGGGCTGCCAGTGTCTCGTCTCCGGTTGGGCGCCAGCGGTGTCTCCAGTAGCCAGTTGCGGGTGCATACGTAGGGGATGTGGAGCGCTCGCAGTGTGGGGGCCACATCATCCAGCCATCGGATGTGCAACCAGGTATTGCCATGTCGTATCTGTAGGCTGAATGGGAAACCCCAGCGGTAGGGCACATTTTTTTCACGCAGAATAGCCGTTATGGGTCTCAGTGCTCTCCTTGCGTCCAAAGTCAGGCTAGAGAGGTCTTGGAACAGTGTCACATTCGCACCCTGGAACAAGATATTATCAGTGCCCCTGGAGGCCGCCATTAATGCTTCTTTCAGGCTATAGGCGTGCAGGCAGCATAATACGTCTCTGGGCTTCCCATCTTGTCTCGGGGGTCCCAGGGCTCTGTGAATCCGATCGAATTGGATAACCTCAGGGCAGTTGCGGCCCAGGATCTGCTTGAATAGGGCCTGTACCGTTTCTGACAGCGGGGTTGAGTCCGGCTCCGGTAGGCCGCGGATACGTATGTTCTGGCGACGGCTGCGGTTCTCCAAATCCTCTACCTGCCGTCTCAGTGTTAATAGGAGGTTCCCCTGTCTGGTGGTGGCAACCTCAGCAGCCCTGTGTTGAGACCGGCTCGCCTCCGCTTCTGTCTCGAGGGCCTCCACTCTCACCTCCACTCCTGTCAGCTCCGTACGCATGGCGGCAATCTCCTCAAGCATAGCAGCTCGGAACTCCTTCAGCATTCCTGTAGAGTCTGCCTTCGTGAGCATGCTGGCCGAGATCTGGGTAAGTTCCTGCCGGATCAAAGTCAGTGCATCATTCTGGTCTCCGTCCTCGGAGGAGACTCCCGCGCTTTCTGCTTCGGGGGAAGCCGGCGCCATCTTTGCTGCAGGCGCGGCGGAACGAGAGTCCGACGGAGTGGACACAAAATCGTCCATGGTACCTCTGCCGTTCCGCGGGGAACCAGTGTGGGGAGTACCCAGGAGCAGGTGCTTCTTAGTTCGAACCATTGGAGGGCTCTTTTGCAGGCTTTGGTAGCTAATATTATAGGCCGAGGGCACGGAGCTCTGTGTCTACACGTCTGCTCTCATGCACGGTCCGGCCACGCCCCACACAAACTTTTAATGATCTAGAAGTTTTCCCTACATATTGTAAACCACAGGGACATTGTAATAAATAAATAAAAATTTTGGATTCACAGGAAATGAAGGAACGTACAGGATATTGTTTCTTAGTTATACATGATAAAAATTTCTCTTTTTTTTCTTTTGCTGACTTTAGTATTTTTACAGGCGTTACAGTTTCCACAATGGAAAAAACCCTTTTGTTTTTTGGACCAGTCCTCTATAAATGTTTGTTTTTCTTCGCTCTTAATAAAACTAGATGTTAAAATTTGCTTCAAATTCCTGGCACCTCTGAAGATGAATTTTGTTTTTTCTCCCAAAAATTCCTTGATATCGTGTTCTTGATTAAGAATGTGCCAGTTTTTGCCAATAGTCTTTTTTAAAATGCCAATATTGCTTTTTCCAAGTTACGCTAATCTATTCATGTCCTTTTGGGAGAATACGTTTGTATACCAGGGACCTGAATTTGGGGCGAACTTGGTCCTCTACAAAAGATACATAGATGATGTTTTTATGGTATGGAAGGGAACGGAGAGGGATTTTACTACTTTTTTCAACTACCTCAACTTAAACAACTGGGGGATTAGACTGACTAAAAACATCAGCTCGACTTCTATAGATTTTTTAGATCTTAATATTTTTTTTCTGAATAATCAAGTCAAAACTAAAACCTTTTTTAAACAGGTTGATATTAATAGTTTTATTGATATTAAAAGTTGTCACCATGACCCCTGGCTGCAGAACATACCAAAAGGGCAATTTTTACGCCTGAAATGTAACTGTACGGAACAAAAGGATTTTAATGAACAATCTCAATTTTAAAAAAAAACTATTTTTACAAAAGGGATATAAGGAAGAGATACTTGAGAGAAGCCTTAGAAGTGTAGATACTGTTAATAGGTCTGATCTGTTGAAATACAAAGAAAAGAAAGAAACAGCAAAATCAAATCAAATCCCCTTCATTTTTAACTATTCTAGCAATATTGGCATTTTAAAAAAGACTATTGGCAAAAACTGGCACATTCTTAATCAAGAACACGATATCAAGGAATTTTTGGGAGAAAAACCAAAATTCATCTTCAGAGGTGCCAGGAATTTGAAGCAAATTGTAACATTTAGTTTTATTAAGAGTGAAGAAAAACAAACATTTATAGAGGACTGGTCCAAAAAACAAAAGGTTTTTTTCCATTGTGGAAATACTAAAGTCAGCAAAAGAAAAAAAAAGAGACGTTTTTATCATGTATTACTAAGAAACAATATCCTGTACGTTCCTTCATTTCCTGTGAATCCAAAAATGTTATTTATTTACAATGTCCCTGTGGTTTACAATATGTAGGAAAACTTCTAGATCATTAAAAGTTCGTGTGAACGAACACATTAGAAATATAAAAAAAGGTTTTCCCAACAACAGTGTGTCGAAATTTTTTTTAGAAATCCATCAATCAAATCCAAAAGATTTAGAATTTATGGCCATTCAAAAAGTTTTAACTAATTGGAGAGGAGAAAATGTTGCTTTAAATCTTAGTAGAAAAGAAAGCTCTTGGATCTTTAACATGCAAACTCTATATCCAAGAGGTTTAAATTTAGATTTTGACATAGGTCTGATTTTATGAAGTTGTTGCCTGTTTTACTAAGAAGTGTTTTTAGCAATACCTATATTTATTCTGATTTTGTTTATACATTTTTATATATTATGTATATATTGTGTTTGAGTACATTTGATAATATCTTGATTTTTTATCTTTCTTCTTATTCCTTATTGAGCTAAATTTGGACTTTGTGCTGGACTTTGGATTTTTAATCAAATACTTTGTTTATTTTGCTTACTCCCTTACCCTTTCACGATTTTGCCCACACGGAAATGACGTTTGATATACGTAATTGTGAAAATGCTATATCCAAATACGGAAGAATGAAAACATCCAAGTACGGACATGACGTATCGGCATGAGGCGGCGGATATGACGTATCGGCGTAAAGATTAGTAATCACGTGAGCGGATACGAGCATTTGAAACGCACGGCCATGATGAGAAGGTCAATTCTCATGGCCTGGAGCAGCATACAACGCCATATTGGATGGGAACAAGCACCGGAATCACCTTATATGGGCATGGAGGGTGGGAATTTGATTTTATACACATATGTTTGGAATGTTTTAATTAAATATGTAATATAAAAGTAGAAACATTTGATGTAATAGTATTGCACCTGAGGAAGACCAAGAGAGTGGTCGAAACGCGTTGTGCTAATTCTTTATTTTAATTGTGAATAAAATATCTGATTTTCAACTTATCCTGGTTCCTGATTGTATCCAGACGAAATTTGATGTCCGTTTCTGGTGGGACCTATCTGCACAGATCACTTTACAAAGATCATTTGATGTGCCTTTAAAGTAGAGAGCCGACTGATATGGCTCTCTAAAGTGTGAGTGCTTCTATTTATTTGCTCTAAGAGTATTGGGATTTTATATATTGCCCTATGAAAGTTGTTTATTTTACAGAATACATCAAACATCCAAAGTGTGCGCAGAACCTCCTTTTCAATTTTTTTTAAGTATTATCATATTATGCTCCTTAAAACAACCATACCGTCTTTTTCCAAAGCAGACTGTATTTCTCTTGAGGTTACTTGTGAGTTTTTCTTTGTATCCCGAACAATTCTTCTGGAAGTTGTGGATGAAATCTTTCTTGGTTTATCTGACCTTGGATTGTTATCAAGAGATTCCTGAAATTTCCACTTCTTAATAAGTGATTGAATAGTACTGACCGGTATTTTCAAGGCTTTTGATATCTTTTTTTTATCATTTTCCATCTTTATAAAGTTCCATTACCTTGTTATGTAAATCTTTCGATGTTCTTTTCTGCTCCCCATGGCTCGTTGCATCCACGTGAGAGATAACAAACTCATTCACTGTTTATACACAGACACTAATTGCAATACACAAAGCCACAGGTGTGGGAAATAAACCTTTAATTGCAATTTTAACCTAAGTGTGTCACCTTGTGTCTGTAAAAAGGCCAAACATTCAAGAACATGTAAACTTTTGATCAGGGCCATTTAGGTGATTTCTGTATCATTGTGAATTAAAAAGGAAACCAAAAATGATGTGATAATAAATGGCTTCACGTGATCACTATCCTTCAATACAATAAATTTTTTTTGAATGAACAATCATATTTTTAAAATAAACACCAAAACTTCACAATTTCTGCTAGGGTATGCAATCTTTTGAGCACAATAGTAGGCCAGTGTGAACTTGTTTATTGAGATGAGATTGTCTATAGTGAGCTTGTCTGTAGGTCAGTGTGAGCTTGTCTATAGTGAGCTTGGGTGTGGGTCAGTGTGAGCTTATCTAAAGTAAGCTTGTCTGTAGGTCAGTGTGAGCTTGTCTGTAGTGAGCTTGTCTGTAGGTCAGTGTGGGTTTGTCTATAGTGAGCAGGTATGGAGTTCAGTGTGGGCTTGTCTACCAGTGTGGGCTGTGTTAGTGTGAGCGTGTCTAAAGTAAGCTCGGGTGTGTGTCAGTGAGTTTTTGTCTGCATGTGTATGCCTGTGAGCTTGTGTAGTGTGCTCGTCTGTAGTGAGCTTGTGAGTGAGTGCATATGTGAAATTGGCTGTAGTGAAATTGTGTGTAGTCAGTTTGTGTGTGTCAGAGAGCTTGTGAGTATGAGCTTGCTTGTCTATGTGTGTTTGTGACAGTGAGATTGCAGCGCCCCTGCTCCCCCTCCAGCCCATGCTGTCTGTAAGTGAGAAAGAGTGTCTGTCTGTAACTGTGTATGTGTGACTGTCTGCCTGTAACTGTTGTGTGTCTGTGTGTGACAGTGTGTTTGACTATCTGCCTGTAACTGTGTGTGTCTGACTATCTGTGACTGTGTGTTACCGTCTGCCTGTAACTGTGTATATGTGACAGTGTGTGAGTGACTATGTGCCTGTATTTGAAAATATATATATGTATTACTGTGTGCATCTGACTGTGGGACTATGGGCATGTGATATATCAAAATTAAACATCTGCATTCCTACATGCATTTTGTTTTCTTAATCTGAATTAAATAACCATCACAAATATCACTCGCAGTCAAAACCCTGAGGAGCTCAATGTGAGCATAATACTTTGATAATTATGTTTATTATTAATATTATTTCGTTATTCCAATTTATGTATGTGTCCATATCTCTTATAAGGGGTTATTAGCAGTTTGCTAATAAAACTGATTTACCGTGTCTAAACAGTATGTCACCAACATGGAACGTTTTTAAAGCACTGATCTAAGTCATTTTTTAATAGTAAAGTGTGTAACAAATGTTAGTTTTTTCACTTTATTACAATTTGGGCAACTCCCTGACATCCCAGGCAGTCTCCCTGCAGGAGGTGATGCAGCCTGCTATTCCGGCCATGTGATCGCGACATCATCGCTATATAAAGCCCGGGAGGGTCGTATTTGTTACAGGGTATGGCCTGGAATTTCAGACAAGTCCACCCAGTGTGATCGCCAGCGATGGCGGTCAGGTAAGAACTAAGGATGGAGAGCATATGCTTTGTCACCTGGCGGCATTTTGTAAAGCTACTCCTTTAGGATGGCATAGCATGCCTGTCGACCTTAAGGGGTTAATAAATATTATTTTAATATTTTAATATTAACTCTTTTCATCTGTTAAAGTCCCTACTTTCAAGCACTCCTAACGAGAGTTTAATGATATTAAAGAATGATTTGTGACATAAAATAAAGCATAATGAAGTTAATGCTTTAGAGGCACCACTAGAGGCAATGTGTAGGATTAATTTCCATGATATGGTTTCCTTAAGACATGTGCTTCTGGGAGTGACATCACAAGCCAGCCTACTTTAGGATTACACTGAATAAAAACCAGATGTAGAAGGGATTCAACCTCTTTGTCTCTTGTGGACTCAGCAGAATGTAGACTACCACCAGCTGACTAGTTAGCTCCAGCCCCACAGACTAGGGCCTGTGTAAGTTTGTTAATGTTTTGTATTGTACCATAAGAGTCCATTGTTACATTTAGCATCTGTTATAGCCTTTTGTACGGAATATATTGCAGTTTCGAATTGCATAATTATTGTAGTAAATTGACATTCTGCTACTTGCTATAATTATTATATTAAATATAAATGTATTGTACATTTTATATCCACATATTCGATCATAATACCAAGACCTATGCAAATATTAATGTTGTTACTTATTGCTTAATTATTACATATTAATTAAAAGATTAATATTCAGCTTTAAGCCACGGCCACAACAGGAGTCATCTTGGAGGAAGAACAAAGAGCTGCATTTGTGCTATCTGGAATAACCCCATTTTTTTCATATATGTCTACCACTTGTAAGTGCAATGTTTATCAGTGCCGAATTGTGTATTTTACTTCTATTACACCATTATGTGTTTTTCTAATATTGAATACAGGTGTATCCCTGTCAGGGTTTCTCTGCCGTTTTAAACAGCAACCCTTCCTCTCTCTGTGTCTGAGCTATTCAGCTGCTTTTTAACGATCAGCTCCTTCATTACCATTTTCACAGTTACTTACCTGGTTGTTAGTAGCCAGCCCTAACAGTACAGGACATATTGCATATTGTCCTGTACTGTACACACATCACTCCTGTCACATCAATATTATACCATTTTATTTATAATGTATGTAGGGTTTACGTAGCATTTTATTTACAGCTCACAAAAAAAGGCACAAACCTGTCAAACATAAAAAAGCCACATGTATTCTTTTCCATTTGATTCACAATACAAAATCATGCACAAGTGCAATATACACAAAGTGCACAATGCAGCATAGTAACATTAAAACACCATATACTCATTATAAGCACTATACTGCATCTCTGTCAGTTTCCAACAAACATATTTTTCTTATATTCGGCTACATTTGACTTTAAAATAATAACCATAATAAAAATGAATTCATTAACAGCTGTGAAAATGTTGTGTGAAGATATAGAGAGCCCACCTTCTAACATACCCCCTCTAATTGTGATAGTGCAAATGGAGGTACACAGGGTCCAGACTGTTCACAGGATGAATTCTGATCCAGAAACTGCAACAATGTTTGCATATATTTGATGTTGTGGAGATGCATCGTCATAGTCAATAGATGAGGACCCAATGAGGATAGTGTAGACAAGGATATATGGGCCTGATGATGGTAGTGTATATCTGGGCCTGATGAGGGCAGTATATATATGGGCCCTATGAGGGTAGTGTATGTGTGGACATGATGCAGGCAGAGTATATGTAGGCCTTATGAAGGTAGTGTATATGTGGACATTATCAGGGCAGTGTATATGTAGGCCTGATGAGGCTAGTGTATATGCAAGCCTGATGAGGCTAGTGTATATGTGAGCCTGATGAGGCTAGTGTATATGTGAGCCTGATGAGGGCTGATTATATGTGAGCCTGATGAGGTTAGTACATATGTGAGCCTGATAAGGGCTGAGTATGAGTGAGCACGATGAGGGTAGTGTATGTGTGACCCTGATGAGGGTAGTGTATATGTCAGCCGGATGAGAGTAGTGTATATGTGGACTTTATGAGGACTGTGTATGTGTTTGTCTGATGAGGGCTGAGTATATGTAAGCCTGTCAAGGGCTGAATATGTGTGAGCCTGATGATGGTAGTTTATGTGTAACCCTGATAAGGGCATGTGGGAGCCTTGTCCTTTTAAGCCACTATTTAAAAAAAAAATACTTTATCTTTCTTGGTTGCACACAACTAAGCCTCCACCAATTCTTACTCTGAACACTGTGGTGACTGTTCTATACTCAGTCCTGGTTCCACTACAGGATTACTGTACCATTCTTTGCCTCCTAATTACATCCTGTGTGATGGTTATGTTTTGTCCCATGATCATTGCTGTAATTGACAATGCCTACAATATAACAGTTGTCTACATATTCTCAATACTTATGGAGTCATGGAATGATGCTTTTCTTTAATGCATGTTTATCTCTCTTTCAAGGGTTATTATGAAAGCTATGTTTCAGTAGCCGTTTGCTCTCACCATCTCACAAATTTATATTTATTTTTCTCACACACCAAGAAAAGTTAATTTATATCTACTTTCCAAGCACTTTTTACATACTGCTACATAGACATCAATTATTTACACTATGTATGTCTAATAGCTATTCTACATCTCTCTGTACAGACTGCTTCACACTAACTACGTACCGTGAACTATATATTCTGCTAACACTATGCCTCAATAAAACATATTATATAAAATGCTTTAAAGAATATATATATATATATATTTATTTATATATATATATATATATATATATATATATATATATATATATATATATTCTTATTGTGTTTCATACATATTTACATTACATTCAATTAGTTCTCAAATTATACAATATATCTTGGCTTAGTTACATCATGTGATGTCATGTACCCTACATCACAGGAGGGCCCGCATCACATAAAGTTATACTCAAACATACTCCATGGTTCCAATACTTCTCCTTATTCATATTTCTGCAAGTACTGGATCTTTATCTAGGCACTCTTTAGGAGCGGTTCTTGTAGTAATATATCCACTAAGCCAAGAATAACATATTAACTATCAATAATATTACATACATAGTAATGCAACCCATAAAGGATTATACTTGTTTGATTTGCTGTGAATGTATTACCTATGCATATCATTTCTAGAATCCACCTTCTGTCCACAGTTTTATTTCTTGAATTCTCTTAGTTCTTAATATGTAAGTCATTGTTCCTCCAACTCTATCACTTGTTTTCCCTTCCTCCCCATCTTCCGCTATGTCCTCCTTGTGTTATGAAAAATGTTTCCTTATTATACATAATCCATGGTGACATCTTCTCAAGCATACTTAAGTACACTCCGCACCCCTTTTTGCTCTTCTGCCTGCACACCCAGTGGCACTGGCTGCCACCTTTATATCACACACTATGCCTCCGATTATTAATCATGGTCATTATGTGAGTCAGGTCCAAGCTTTTCATCATAACATCCATAAATTCGTCATCCTTCCGAGCACCCTCAACAAACTCTTCCAGTGACAGCTCCCCTGAGGAAGACAGAGAAGGACAGAGAGTTATATAATTAAATAGACTTTCCCTTCTTATGAAAGTGAGACATATCTTTCTAACTCAAAAGCAATCACGTTTGATAAAACTCACTATGAAATGGAGAAAAGCCAAATACAGGGAGACAGTTTACTATATGAGAATGACAATGAAATAAATCATTGTGAAAGAAAAATGTTTATGTTTACTAGCACTACTCAATAACCCCTTAGGTCGATAATGATTTGAAAGTAAGTATGCATTAAGCAGAAACATTGTGTTTACACATTGTGAATGGTAATAGACTGGAAATGAACTATTGTTTTAAAGAATGTTACAATATGAGCTATTTAGAAAGAAAGTATGCTAAAGTACATGAACTACGCTGGATCAAAGAACCCCTGTTTTCCCACTTTGCATGAATTGATAATAGTTAATGCAGTAAGACTAGCCCTTACCATCTCCATTGATATCAATTTTGTCAAACACACGATTGGTGAATTCTTCAGGAGTAGTATCATGATCACATCCATTGATTGCACGTACTGCCTGAAAAAGAAGTATAGTATAGTATCATTATATAGCAATACATATTTTTTGATACACAGGTTATGCCTCCTAGAAATATCCTCCATATAGATGGTTAATTTGTAGTGCTGATAATATATAACAGAGGACAGTAATTGGCATCTTAGGCAGGGTTCTTACTCCAGAACTTCATTTATAAATGTAGCGGAGCTGCAATACTAAGATCCAAAATCTCTGCTGGGATTCTCTGAAGCTGGATAGGAAGCACTGTTTAGGAGATATAGCCCATTCCCCCAGTAACTGGTGGACACACAGTTCTGGGAGTCAACTTAGGTTTATTTGGTCACTCATGGATTTTAGGCACAGACCACTACATGGGGTCTCCAACACAATACAAAAGGGGTTTCAATCCCAAGATCCTAATGGGAGATTGAGGAGGGACAAAGCAGCTAGTTTAAACTGGTCTGACAGTGTCCTGGGACAATGCCCTGCTGGGGAAACAATAGGGCAGGAAAAAAGGGGAGGGGAGAGGCACAGACAAGCAATATATTCAACATACCCTGCACCAATATTAGGCACAGTGTGACCAAAATACAAAAGGAATCTGGGGAAAATATACAAATAAGTGTAAGTTCCACAACACAGCCCCCCTTAACCACAAGCCGGCATACACAGTGTGATCCCAATGGATCAGCTTGGGGATGTCTGGGGTGCTCACAGATCACTTCTCTAGTTCAATTTGTCTGGATAATCTGTCAATGTTGCTCTTCTACTTCCCACGGCGGTAGTGGATTGTAAAGTCATATGGCTGTAGCGCTAAACTCAAGCGAAGCAGCCTTGCATTGTCTCCTGCCACCTGGTTTAGCCACACAACAGTTTGTGATCTGTGAGCAATGAGAAGGGTTGTCCGTGAAGATAAGGTTGCAGCTTCCTGAGGGTCCACACCACAGCCAGACATTATTTCTCGATGGCGGTGTAGCTTACTTCTCTGGGTAAGAGTTTTATGCTTAAGTAAGCCACAGGATGTTCTCCGCCATTGGCTCCGACTTGGCTCAGTACTGCTCCCAATCCAAACATATAAGCATCTGTGTGGACAAGAAAACGTTTAGTTGGATTGGGAGCAGCAAGTACAAGTGCATTTATTAGAGCTGTTTTCATTTGCTTGAATGCCTGCTCACACACTGGCAACCAAATTACCTGTCTAGGGAGATTCTTTCGGGTCAGGTCAGTGAGAGGTTTGGCTAAAGCACTGTAGTTCATTACAAATTTTCTATAATACCCTGCGTTCCCTAAGAAAGCCAGAACCTGAGTCTTAGTATGGGGGGGTAGGCCACTGTGCTACGGCTTCAACCTTGGCGGATTCAGGCTTCTTTTGTCTGCACCCTACTCTGTGGCCAAGGTACTTTACCTCTGCCATGCCTATGTGACACTTACTGGGCTTAAGTGTCAAACTTTGCCTACCTAATGTGGTCTAATACCGCTCCTATGCGGGTCAGGGGTTCCTGCCAGATGTTGCTGTAAATAGCAATATCCTCCAGGTATGCACACGCATAATCCTGGAACCCGTCCAATAGTCGATCTACCATCTTCTGAAATGTTGCCAGAGCATTTCTCATTCCGAAGGGCATGACCCGAAACTGGTACAGGCCGAACAGGGTGACAAATGCCAACTTAGGTATGGCATCCTTGGCTGGAGGAATCTGCCAGTACCCCTTACAAAGATCTACTGTAGTGAGGTACTTGCCCCTGGCCATCTTATTGAGAAGTTTGTCTATCCTAGGCATAGGATATGTGTCTGATGCGGTTTTGTCGTTCAACCTCCGGTAGTCTAAACAGAAGCGGGTCGTGCCATCCCGCTTCGGTACTAGCACTACTCGATAACCCCTAGTTGGAGCATCTCCTGGATCTCCTTTCTCATATTTTCTTTGACCAATTCAGGGATTCAGTAAGGTGGCTGTCGTAACAGTAACTGTCCTGGAGTTTCTACTCAATGAGTGGCCAAAGGAGTGTACCCAGGTAGGTTGAAGAAGGTGGCCCCCTAAGGTTGCCATACTTGGTTACGCTCCTGAGGCATAACTGTACCCCTTCAAGGGCCCCTGAGAAGGTAGATCTGGTATGAGGTCTGGTAGGGGAGGTCTGGTAGGGAAAGGTTTTCAATATCCTCGGAGGCTGGGGCGCAGATAGCCACCACATCCTCCGTTCACTCGTGGTAGGGTTTGAGCATGTTCACATGGAGCATGCATGTTCCCCCTATACCTGAGCAAGGGCCAATCACATAGGTGGTGTGGCACTTTTGTTCCACCACCCAGTATGAGCCCTACCAGGTGGCCTGCAGCTTGTTATTGCAGACTGCTTTCAACACCTTCTGTCCCACTTGAAAGCTGCGGTCCTTGGCTCCTCTACCGTACCAAGTGCACTGCAGTTTCTGAGCCTGGAGGAGCTAACCCAAGCCGTGCGAACTAACCTCCAGATGGTCCCTGAACTCCAACACATAAGGGACAATGGGAGTACCATCTGTGCTAGTATCTCCTTCCCAATGTTCCCTAATCAGATCTAGGGGCCCCCTCACCCTCCTCCCGAACAATAGTTCAAATGGGGAGAAACCGGTGGATTCCTGGGGCACCTCCCGGTAGGCAAATATTCTCCCAGTCCCTGCTAGTGGCCACGAACATGCGGAGCATCTGCTTCAATGTTCTGTTAAACCGTTCATATAGGCCATTGGTCTGTGGGTGGTATGAGGAGTTCACTATGGGCTTAATGCCGCTTAGTCTCCAGAGCTGCGGTAAATTGGGTACCTCTGTGGTAAATTGGGTACCCTGACCCAAAATGATTCTCTTGTGGAAAACCCATGCAAGAGAAAATCCGCATCAGAGCATCCGCGACCATCTCGGCGTGGATATTGGTCAATGCCACCGCCTCTGGCATAGTCCACCATGGTCAAGATATATTTCTTGCCGGAGGGACTGGGCTTCGTTAAAGGCCTCATAAGGTCTACAGCCACCCTGCTAAAGGGTTCTTCAATAATGGGGAGAGGGTGAAATTCTGCCTTGCGGCGGTCTCCCCTCTTTCCTACTCTCTGGCATTTGTCACATGTCTGGCAATATGGGCGTATATCTTTTGAAATCCCTGGCCATAAAAAGTTTTGCGTCAGTCGGTGTTTGGTCTTGCTGTGCTATCATGCGCTATCCGGAGTAATTCCTGCCTATATTTTTCGGGAACTGCCAACTGCTTCATAGGGATCGCTACGGACCCAGACACTATTCTTTCTGAATATTCTTTCCTCCCCCTCAAATCCTGCCTGACTGGAGGTGACCCAATCCTTATAAACTTGCAATGTGGGGTCTAGGGCTAACACTTTTTCAAACTCAGCATGGACATCCCAGGAAATGTTCTCTATGGGCGGGGGGCAATCTATTACCCGAGCATCAGAGTGTGAGTGTTGGCCAGCGGTGCGAGCCTGTTGCCTGGTTGTCACAGGATAGGACTCCTCTGGTGAATCATTTCCAAGGAGTACATCAGCTCCTGCATTAAGCCAACTTTCACATTCCCGCCCCCACACCCCAATTCAAATGTACGCTGGCAGTTGGTAAGTGGTGTACGGCTCCCCCTGCCACCCATACTGCCACTGATCCTCCCGTACGTGCTGTGTCCTGAACCAGGTGGCGCTTTATCAGGGTTAAGGTGGCCCCTGTATCTCGAAGTCCCTGGACATTCTTCACCTCCAGACACACCGTTTGTTGGTGGTGTTGTCTGTTGTCTGAGGCGGCTTGGACTGGGTCTGCCTCATGTAAGAAACCCAGTTTCTCCTTAGTGGGGTGAGGAGCTGAACTGCGGGTAGCTGTCTCAGTCTGGTAGCAATGGGCAGCCGCTCTGTTCCCTGGCGGTGGGCCAGGACGAATCCATGAGTTGCGGGTCCAGTTTGGGTTTTGGGTGCACTCTCTCTGAACGTACCCCAGTTGCAGTCACTGGTGACAGCGAATGTTAGAGCGAGGTTGAAAGCAGGGTGTTGTCGGGTAATCATACCTTAATTGCATTGTGGTGCTGGTGGTCCTGGTGTGGAAATAGCTTGTTTCGAAAATAGCCAGGGTGGTGGTCTGTGGTGGTGCCAGGCGTTGTGGTGCTCATCTGCCAGACGGGTGGCATCCGTGAGAGTAAGGGGGTTACGGTCCCTCACCCATTCTTGTACTTCAGGGGCCAGCCCATTAAAGAACTGCTCCAGGAGTTTAAGCTGAAGCAATTCCTCCATGGTAGTAGCTTGGTAGGCCTGTACCCATCCAAATGTGACTCTTTGTAGTCGGCATGCCCACTCTGCATGCAAATCTTTTTCTAACTTCTTCAATTCCTGAAATTGCCATCGGTATGCCTCTGGTGTGATTGCATACCGTGCTAGGATGGCTTGCTTGACCCAGGTATAGTTCTCACTGTCCTCATCGGGCACTGCCCTACACGCCCCTGCTGTGCACCCAGACAGTTTTCCTGCCAACAGGGGTACCCAGTCCTCACAGATGATGTTATGTAGGTGGCACAATCTCTCAAAATCCTGGAGGTAGACGTCAATTTATTCTGTCAATTTATGGCTGAGAAAGTTTTAAAGGCATTATAGGGAATTTTTGGTTTACCTTGTGGGATGGCGAACATCGCTGGTGATCCTTCTCTGGACTGCTGGTCTGCCATCTGTAGCTGGGTTGCCTTCTGCTGTCTGGCCATTATGTACGTTTGTGCATCTGCCATCACTTTGGTCACTGTTTCCTCTGAGGGAGTTCCACTGTAAATGCCAGCCTTGTCCTTACTTCCCTAACAAACTCTGTCTCCTCCATAGTTGGTAGAGGTGTAGTGCTGCTAGCTCGGTCTCCCTCCATCAGTTCGGCAATAAAAGTAGCTTTCACTATGTTGCTAGCTACCTTACCCCTTGCTTCCAATAATTCCTTTAATGTCGTTCGTTTGAGAATGGAGTAGTTCATCTCCATTCGTTTCCCATTCGCATGGTGCTATCCACCGAACCATTGCTTCCTTCCACTGTGAGTCTGTATCCCATCGCTACCAACCGATTGTAGTGGAGCTGCAATAATAATAAGATCAAAAATCTCTACTGGGATTCTCTAAAGCTGGGAAGGAAGCACTGTTTAGGAGATATAGCCCATTCCCCCCGTAACTGGATGACACACAGTTCTGGGAGTCAACTGAGGTTTATATGGTCACACATGGCTTTTACGCACAGACCCTTACATGGGGTCTCCAACACAATACAACAGGGGTTTGAATCCCAAGATCCTGATGGGAGATTGAGGAGGGACAAAGCAGATAGTTTAAACTGGTCTGGCAGTGTCCCTGGGACAACGCCCTGCTGGGGAAACAATAGTACAGGAAAAAAGGTGGAGGGAGAGAGGCACAGACAAGCAATACATTCAACATTCTCTGCACCAATTATGGGCACAGGTTGACCAAAATACAGAAGGAATTCAGGGAAAATATACGAATAAGTGTAAGCTCAGCCACAATAAAAAAATATTGGTGGGGCCTCCCTACAAAGAATTGGATCTTTATCTTCCTTAAGCACCTTCTGAAAATCATTTAAAAAGATCTTATGTTATTCTTATCTAGTTATTCACTAAGTCAGAAATTATGACAAAATGGCCATTGAACTGCACAATTTAGATCAAAAAAGTAAAATTAGAAAAATTCTCGAACGCAGTTATTGTCCCAATAATTCACAATTCATTGCTTAGTGAGTAACATCAGTCATGTTTTAATCTACAATGTTTTTATCCATGGTAGTAGCCTACTCTTCACTGCGAGACAGTTCATTGCTAACATTTTTTTTTTACAAAAATTAGAAAAAAAAATGCTTAGCAACGGGTTTGTTAATTTTATTTAGCAATAGAACTGAAAAAAAACTCCAGACTTCATTGCAAAACAATGTTGACTAATCAGACCTCTGCAAGTTATATTAATTTTGCTTATTTAATGAAATCCACAATTTTATTGATTTCAAATTTGTCAGACAGGTAATTTTATGCTTCATGTTGAACCACTTGATTGAGTATTGATGAATATATGTTGCACAATTCAAACATTTAGAGCAGACCAAACGTCGGTAAATTCTAGGATATTATAAAAGTAGAACTATCGTGATATTGTGCCAACCTTTACAAATGCAAGTCGTTATGGAAGTTGGAGATCTACAAAATGGATACGTCGATCGAGACCATTCCATCTTACTACTGCTATTATGGTGCATCTAAAATTTGATGTGGTTACAAGGAGAAAGAATAGCCAATACTATTATACTTGTACCTCTGGTGGTTTTGTCCCTTGAACAATGTGGCACTGTGGGATCACATGACATGATATTCCAGTTATCAGATAAATCCCTTTAATGACTGCTAAACCAATCGTGTACTTAACATTATATCCTATTGACCTTAGCATTTTTCTAAGGGCTTATCATCTTGTGAGTAGTCTTTTATGTGTCCTTAGACTATTTATGTTAAGCTCTCTTTAATGCAGTCTCAAGTACATGTTCAAAGTTTTGGTGAATCAACACATATCTGCAAGGCACTTTAATGATGTGTCAAAATTTATCTCATGATAGGCTTAACAAATAGAGAATATTCTGTGTCCTCCTCGAGTCAAAATTTCAAGCCAATAAATTTGCATTTATCATAACAAGTAAATGTAACTGTGCTCCGGGGCATATTGCACTATTTAAAATGTCCATTATTCAAAGACAATTGCTATATGATGTATGTGACATATGTGAATCTTGTTTATGTTAGTGGTTACTAGTCCAGTATGTCTATTTTGTTACACTGATATACAAACCATTTGTCATAGAAGGACAAATGGTTTGCATTTAGTGAAATTAAGAAAAAGCTGTTGGCTAGAATATTATGAATAAATGAAAAAGAAAATGAATCAACTTGGGGAGGGGGCTGTGTTACAACCATTAGAGTGTGTCTGTACCTCCTTTACCTTTCCAATATTTGCTTTCTGAGTAACTAACACAGGTTCTGCTGTATGGATCTATAACATCTATGAAAAAAAAAAATACGCTGATCTTTTAACTTTTTTTTCCTCTTATAAAGCATTGGATTTTACAAGACCGGAGTGAAGCCACCTTCATTAACATAGTATACATTTTGGAGTCCAGGCTTTTGGCACCTGGCGATTTAAGGGACTTTTGAGCTTGTGTTCAGGGATTTGCAAGTATGTATATGTGTATATATATATATATATATATATATATATATATATATATATATATATATATATATATATCTCTATCATAAAAGGTAAAATAGGATGCACTTGCAGGTTTTTGAGTTAAAGGTGACTTTTGTATTTATCTTGAAAAAGATCTTGAAAAAGACCCTTAGAGTGTCAAAACGTTGATTATTTTGTACACAGAAATGATAAATTATTTTATTGATTTTTTTCAATAAATACACATTTAACCTAAGACCTGCGAGTGCATCCTATTTTTTTCATTTTATGCTACATATTTCAACAAGGGATATGTGCACCCAGGCAAGCAGTACTTTATATCTATATGTTGGTGGAGTGCCAGCAGACATCTATTGGATATATTGTCGGAAAATCATTAAATGACATGCTATATTTATTACAAGCACAATGAGAATATTTGTCCTTAAGAAAATTCATATATAACCAGTACAACTAACCCTGATAGCCATCTAATAGTACATAACACTACCATACTTGCCAACTGTCATATAATATTAATAATGTATCGTGCAAATATATCTTGCAAAGCCAATTATAGAATGCACACTGTTGCATTGTCTAATAAGATATCAAACAGCTTATTTTGTAAAACGGCAATAACATATTACATGGCATGTTCATGGTGATACTATTTAGCAAATCTGTATTGTGTGCTATAATTTTTAACTGTTAAGCCTATTACTCCTCTATAGTTATAGTCAAAGAAGAAGTGTATTTTTGTATTTGTATAACTGTGATAAAATAGTAGGTTATTGGGTCACAGCTTGATTAACTTCCCCCTCCCCTCATTACCACCCTCTATCTTCCAGCAGATTAACTTGCTCTTATTAGGAACAGATTAATCATAACTGCTTGTAAATCCTGTTAAAGCGGCAGGGCAGCTCAGTACTCACCTTGAGAGTTCTTGAGTGTTAAGAAGGCATGGAGAAAGTGCTATTTGCTGATGCATATGATCGAATATCTGGGTATTAGGTTATGATTAATGGTATGCACAGGAATGCCTGTACTTCCTGGCTGTTTAATTAAACCGGTATGCCTGAGGGAATTAACTTTAATGGAATGCCACCCAGACAGAGTACATGAATTCTTGTAAATAGAAATGCTCTGATAAAAAAAAGCATTCAGATCTAAACAAGGATGGCAACCATTACTGAAAGCTAGGTAGGCGACACAGCAAGGCAATTCTTGGAACATCTCTTTGACAGAAATATAAGGTAGTGGGCCTTAAAGGTGCCCTGCATGGAAGCTAAGTTTGATGCCCACCATTTCTTATTATTTATTATTGCATAATGTAAGTACAGGTAACTTTTCATTATGTTTTTAGAGAAAAAAAAATCACTTATGACAAATAGTCAAACTATTAGACAATGACAGACACAGACACTCTGACAAACGCCTTAATAAGGGTAGTGGTATGATAGGAAGAAATTGGGTTATATATGGGAAAATCTGTTCTACCACCAGATTCATGCATACCCAAAGCACACCAAGTTAATCTTGCACATAAAAAAGATTTTATTAAGTAGAAATTTGATAGAAATAGTAAAGTGCAAACAGTATATGAGAAATAAAGAATAACATACCTATTATACATATCAAATTCAAAGATAAGTGCTCAATGAAATAACCCACATACCCACAGTAACATAGGCATACCAACCCAGAGCAGGAGATACAGCAACCCCTGCTGCACTTTACTCATACTATTTCTATCAAATTTCTACTTAATAAAATCTTTTTGATGTGCACGATTAACTTGGTGTGCTTTGGGTTTTTCAACATTGTATACAGTAATGCTTTGACACACACTCTTACAGTCACCAGTCTATAAAAAAAGAAACATACTAGCTATAAAAACAGAAAATATCTATTTTTATCTCAATAAAAATTATGTAAAAGAAAAGCTACATATATTTTAAGTATCTTAGTAGCTTTTGACTACTACCCCCGATGTTAAAGAATAACCAAAAACGTTAAAAAGCAATAAAGCATGTCTGTATTTCAGCACCATTTGCATCACGTAGAGATGGAGAAAGTGGAACCAAGACAAAGTAGCTTTACTTGCTGTCTGTTTGACAGCACTACAGGTGTATTTTGGCAAATCTCGGTTTACCAGGTTTATCCATGGTAGTTTACTTTTTTGGTTCTGTGTTTCTGCTCTTTAAAGTTATACAATGGTTTCAACATGGCAGATATTGAAATGACATCACATTCCTGCATTCACTATCTTTGAGTCGTGGAAAGTGCTTTAAGGAGATTTAAGGCAATGAACAAGCAAATGCTCATTTCTTAGCTCCTTTGGCCTTCTAGGCAGTTGCTTAGCAGTAATGCTTTAAAATGATCACTAGGATTGTCACTGGTAGATTTGCGCTGTCATTTGGATGGTTCTGAGTGTGGAAGTAGTGATGGCACCACCTTCCTAAAGTGAACATTGTAGTTGACATAAGTTCTGGAGTGTGGCAGGGTTTGACAGTTGTAGCGCAGCACAGTAGTAGTACTTTGCCATTGTCATCGGGACCTCTGCATTAACATGATGGTACTAGTATTTATATATTATAAGAAGCATGTCTTACTGTTTGATTAAGAAAAGAAAAACTTTGGAATGCATACTTCATATGTACGTTATTATCATTTCATCAAATATATGCCCTACATAAGAGCTTAACTTCGCAGACTCCCTTTGCCAAGGTCAACAGAAACTCATGAACTCAATCTCCAGAGTTTTGCTCCCACCGTAACCTCTGGATACTGAAATGGATAGAATGAATCTACAAAGAAAAGGATGGTATAAGACTGAGATGTATTGTTTTCTCCTTGGTTTGTGAGGCCACTGGACTTCTGAAGGCCCTCCATCAATTCTCAAAATAGCTTATAGAAACGAGCCAAGCTAATAAAGGGCAGGTTTAATATAAGAACCAAGCTCAAAGTATTTAAGACTATTTACTCAGGAAATACCTGAGCGAGAATTAGAGTTTTTTTAATTCCAATGGTTGATGTGTAAAAGGAGCACAAAGCACAAACATGGCATAAATTATTTATATGCAGAGCCCATGCAACACAGCAGGATGAAAACACCGGCATCTGAGTCTTTAGATAGTAGATAAAAGGAGAGAAAAATTGCTTTTGTTATGCACCTGACATCCATTTAATCTGGCCTACCAAAATACTAGCACTTTTCTAGTTGGCCACCAGAGCCAAGACTAACTGGGTGATATATTCAGTCAGCCATTGGTGTGATCACATGAGAGCAGACCTGCTCTCATAGATTCTGAAAAGTGCTGATTGGATGTGTGAAGGGTCCATTGTTGGAGGTTGCAGGGCTTCTCCTTGTTTGTTTTATCAACAGGTCATCCACACTCATTGTCAGTTGCAAGCACATTGAAGGCAATGACTGCACATCTGTGCTGAGAGAAACAAAGACCGCTCACCTCCCATGCCACTAAAACACCAAGAGAACTGAGATTTGGGATAATATATTAAATGAAGGCTGCAGGGGGTGATATTAAGGGAAAAGAGAAAATGATTAATAGAATAGGTGAAGAGAGATAGATGAAGGAGGAAAGAAAAAATACATGATGTGGAATTGGAAATGAAGAGGGGATATGAAGTTTAAGGGGAAAATGAATAGAGAGAATGTGAACAGGATGAACTAAAAGAGAAAGATTCAGAAATTAGGCTATGGTAGGAAGAATTTAAACTGGGTTTTGATAGAAAACTAAGGCTTCACTAAGGCTGGTGAAGTGGTGGGTTAGAAAATTGAGCTGGGTTGGTTTATAAGACTGTGGGATTTGCTTAAAGGACCAATGTCTTCTCAAAACTATTTTTCAGTATAATTACCCTTTCATCAAGTTTTGAAACAAAATAGATTTAAAAAAATGAAGTTTATGTAAAAGAAAAAAAGACAAAACACTCATCCCTACATGACAGGATCCTTCAGCTGTATACATGCACCTTGGGTCAAACAGTGTTCGAAAAAGGACAGTCAGTCTCTATGGTCTTTCCTTATTTAATCCCTGCACATGAGCAGGGAAGTCTTCCTCTAGTATTTTCTCTTTTACGTTTCACCACTCCCACCCAAACACTTTTAAAAAAGGAAAATAAATTAACCCTTTATCACTGTGTTATACAAAGGTGAAAAAGGTTACCGGATAAGTCGGAATAATAGTAAGAGATTTTTGGTGTAAGCAAAGACACTTCTCTCAAAACCCCCAAAAACTCCAAATGTCACTGACCACCTTTTTAAAGGAAAAAAAAATTAACCCTTTATTAATGTTTATTTGGTGCTGAGGGAGCACTGACATCTATGTTTCTACACTAGTTTTTGTTGATGTATACTTAATCGATTATACAGCTGTATCCCGATTTTTTTCTGCACATATATTTAGCACTGACATCTGTCTGACCCTAAAAGCAACTGCAATATTTGCACAGTTAAATAGTTAACACTGCAAAACAAAGTGATGTATTTTACTGCTGTGCGGCGATCAACTACATGCCCCATGCAACTTTGCTGATTTAACTCATAATCCAAAGCTTTAGCCAAAGATCAGAATAAAAGAAACCTGATTGGTGCAGCTGTACAACTGATACAGAGCTCTGAAAAAACAGTTTGAAAAAAAAAAAAAAGTAAGTAGAATACTAAAGAGTTAATCCTTTGTATTAATTAAAACTGCTTGCACAATTAATTCCTTTGTTTTTCATGGGTTCTGTGAGTTCAGCATATGACAAACAATGGAACAAGTATTTCTGTTTGTTATATATTTTGTTGCATGATTTATACACAGGGTGTAAATAATTATTTTGAGTTCTCAACTTTGATTTATACTGTCTTGATTTTTTTGTCTCCATTTGGATTATGTTTGTATTCTGCAATCAAAACTTGTTTAGAATTAGCCTAGGAGATATTGTTATGTTACCATTACTCAGTTCCTTGAATTGTGAATTATCTAGTACTAAGTCCTAAATATTTTCATTGCCCATTCTCTGTTTAACCGGACATTCCTGAAATAGAGACGTGTTTGAAAGTCCAAGGTGTACCTCTATACATCTCAGACTGCAGTTAGGGCTGGACCGTTGGGTAGCAGTGTTTGCCAGCTCAATTTGCTCTATTCAGCCTCATTTCAAAAGTTTTAGAATTCTGCATTTTCTGCTCAGTTATGAGTTTTTGCCAGTGCTGTTGTGGACATGAAATATAATCCTAATTTTTTAATCAGTAAAATGTCCATTTACTTTATATAGTTCTTGATCAGCATTTATTATACTTTGTGATTTGCCTAAAATGGCCGCTAGGGCTAGGGAGTTTTCCCTTAGTCATCGAATAACACCCTCACTAACAAGATGGCGCTGGAATCCGGGGGAGACCCGCAAGATGCCAGTGACATCACACCCGGTAGGACGAGCAATGAATCAACCACTTAACCCCTAACCAATTATTGATGTATAAATCAATGTTATCTCTGACAATGCTTATGATGTAATTTTGCTTTATAAAGGGCATGCCACCCCCTCTAATAAACATTCCTCAAGTTTTTCATTAACCTGAAACTTGTGTCTGGTGTGAATTACTTCAGGGAGCGTGCATGCACTGTTTCTTTAATTTGGCCAGGGGCAGATACACAAAATAATCAATTTATTGATTGATTTCCACTTCAAGTGCACTTGCATGGAAACATCTAGCTGTGGGTCTGAGAGTAACTGATGCTTCCATGGGAGAAGATTACTTAACCTTAGCCTTTGGGTAAGCCAAGTTGAAGATCCCTGATCTAGTGACCTTGCAATGGAAAACAACAAACACTAGAATTACAAGCAGCTTAAATTTAATTGAGATTTAATCTTGGTATTTTGTGGTTTTCCTTCCATATGTAAATTAAAATATCCAGCAGTGTTTTCATTGTGGGGTTTACAATGCCAAAATGAAAGCTTTCCAAACAAGGGTTCAAATAACAGCATTAATAACAAAATAATAATGTATTAATAATATGTATTAAAATACAATTATAGCTGATTTTCGATTGTTTCGATTGTTTAGAGTTTAGATACAGTGCAACATCGGACACATCACTAAAATACTAAGATAATAAGTCTAATAGATTTATTCAATATAAGCATAAACAAACAAACATACAAGTTGGCAACATTGTGTTAGTCACATAATCAGACTTAACAAGTTTCTATATATATAATAAGAAGATTGTTCACATTCCATGACACATGTTAATGCTTAAGAAGTTTCATGTAGACTGAAATGTAGACTTATTGTTTGGTGGTTCATGAAGGATATATTTTCATAGAAAAAGAGTGTTGGGCATTGTGATTCTATATACAAAGCATTTGAGTCAATACAATGGTATTTTGTATACACTGGTGAGACCTCACTTTGGGTATTGTACGTAGTACTGGAGACCGTATCTCCAGAAGCATATTGATACTTTAGAGAGAGTTCAGAGAAGGGCTACTAAACTGGTTCATGGATTGCAGGATAAAACTTACAAGGAAAGGTTAAAGGATCTTAACATGTATAGCTTGGAGGAACGACGAGACAGGGGGGATATGATAGAAACATTTAAATACATAAAGGGAATCAAAACAGTAAAGGAGGAGACTATATTTAAAAGAAGAAAAACTACCACAACAAGAGGACATAGCCTTACATTAGAGGGGCAAAGGTTTAAAAATAATATCAGGAAGCATTACTTTACTGAGAGGGTAGTGGATGCATGGAATAGCCTTCCAGCTGAAGTGCTAGAGGTTAACACAGTAAAGGAGTTTAAGCATGCGTGGGATAGGCATAAGGCTATCCTAGCTATAAGATAAGGCCAGGGACCTAATGAAAGTATTTAGAAAATTGGGCAGACTAGATGGGCCGAACGGTTCTTATCTGCCGTCACATTCTATGTTTCTATGGTTCTATATTGTGTGTTAAATTGGGGAGGAGGGGGCAGTGTATTAATTTGGGGGATGAAGGGGCCAAGTATTAAATTGGGGAAGGAAGTGGGCACTGTGTTAATTTGAGGGAGGGGGCAGTGTATTAATTTGGGCAAGGGAAGGGATCACTGTATTAAATTGGGGGAGGGAGTGGGGCAGTGTTTTAAGGGTTCTTATCTGCTGTCACATTCTATGTTTCTATGTTTCTATAATTTATTTAATAATGTAGATGATTAAATGTATTCACCTAATTAGAAAAGTAACTTTACATTAACATTTGGGTCCGAAGTCCTTTATTCTAAATGCTCTTCCCTTGCTTTGAAATAGATCTTAAATTATTCAATTCTCACCTTGATGATATTCAGCAATTCATGACGGTCAATACATCCATTCCCATCCACATCATAAAGCTTGAAATACCAGCGCAGCTTTTGTTCGATCTTTCCACGAAGGACCAGACTGAGAGCAGCAACATATTCCATGAAATCAATGTACCCATCCTGTGTGACACAGAGACACAGTAATCAGAACACGGTGGTCCAAAAGCAAAATACAGTGACACGTGGTTATATAAGTAACTGCTTTTGCTTTAGGGCTATCTCTGGAACTGTTATACACCTCCCAATATCTATGGGGATATGTGACAGATGTGATAAAGGCGAAGCCAAGCTATATGTTGTTATTCTATCACATAATCAAATACTACATGTCTGATTGAACATAAACATGTTTTGTTTCAGGTTTTGCTTATCTGTGTGTCTGTCTAACTATTCTCTCATTTCTGCTTCTCTCAATGATGCCACAGACGGTGTCATAAGGACAATCTGTTACCCATAAACTGAAACTGGAAGAAAACTGTAACTATATAAAACCTGCTACTGTCATATGTCAGGGCAAATCCATAGGTTGCTTTGGCAAAAGAGAAATTGGTCTGCTATATCTATATACCAACCTGCCATTGTGTCACTATACCAATTTATTCCTCCACAATGCCTTGTGAATGCCTTCCACAATCTTGTTTGATATATACATGTATAAGTGTGTATTCCAAACATGATAAAACTTCCCACAGTGCAAACAGAACATATATTGCATCATCTACATAGCTCAAGGTGGCCTTTTGGACCATAACCCTTAATTTGCTTTAAAAAAAAAAACAAAAAAATACTGTAAATGGTGTCCATTGCTAAGGGTATCTGCAGAAATGCAATATAAATGCTGAAACACAATGCCTGTCCATGTTCATGTCTAGCTGGGAACTCTGGGATAGTGGTAGAGATATGATTTTTTAAAGTTCCTGTGTCCTGTGTCCAACTCCAACTTGAGATCCAAAGGTGATGCATAACAGCAACATATACAGCAACATAGATATATATATCCAAAATAGAATGGCTGCTCACCGTTCTTAAAATGTAAATGCTTTATTAAATAAGATTTAAAAATGACCAATGTTTCAGTCTCCGATGGGGAATTTCCTCAGGGTCAACAACAGGACAACCTGTTTTTATATATATATATATATTTGGGGGATGGAAATATAATGCTAGAGCAGGACCATCCAATAATGGGGTACATTGACGTTGTGGCAGGCTTATGCAATGTATGATCATATACTGTAACTAAACCCTTATTATTTTTTGGTGAGCTGTTTTTAAATAAAACTATTGCATTCTGTGAGACTTGAAATTGCTGTTTAGTGAATGAGTGAGTGCGCTGAATTTTGTATGTAGTATGAATTGCCCCCAGCGGCACCCTTATAAGTATACATGTTCAAGTGCGTGAATACCCTCCTGGTTTTATATTATTATATTTCTACCGATCGATAGATAGATAGATAGATAGATAGATAGGATGTGTTCATACCTATGAAATCCATTTGAATGACACATTTCTCATTTAGCACACAGGCAAATTAAAATGAAGAGATTCTCAACATGTGACACTCAAAACTGTGCTGAAATTATCATTGTACATATATATTCAACAAAAAGTTGGTCACTGAGCTATATTTTCAACTGACGATTTCTAGTTTTGAACTATAATTGTTAGGATTTTTATTTAAGCCAGCATCCAGTCAGATAACAGACCTAGAGACTGTAAGTGTACTGGTAAATAGTTAGAAGGTATATCTTGTTACCTGGAATACAGATCCTGTGGTTTAATAGCCTACAATGAGATATATATCTTCTAACCACAACTACTGCAGTATGGTCTGGGAAAATGTAAATATTTGTATATTCACTACAGCTCTACACTTGAAGAGGTGATTTAAGTTCATTTTCCTTTCGTATGCTTAGTTATTTGTAAGGCCATAGGTATAATCCACAGGTTGTAACCCAAAACATACATGTATCCCACAGTCACATTTTTGTTCAGGATCTTGCAACCTCTTCACAAATTCAGACATTATCTCTTAATTTTTTTATAAATTATAATACATTCTGTGTATATTAGTTTATTTCTTCATGGGTGTATTATTTACAATGCGTATAACTTCAGCTTATTCATAAGTAAATATAGGGTCTGTTTAACTGCATGAGCCACTCAAAGATAATTTCATAACATAACTTTACTTGTAACACCTCTTCCATTTTTTCATAGCTAAATATGGGTACCAACCAGTTTATCTCAGTCATCAATCATGCAACATGACAAAAAAAAAAGCTATTTATAACATAAATAAAATTCTCATAGCTAAACCAATGAGATATGTGAAATGGCCCTCATATTTATATAACTACAAAAAGTAAAAACAAAATACGCTATAAAGCCACAACATAGTAATTAAATTCTCTTGAACTTTACATTTTTTTGTTGTCAATCTACCGTTCATGTTTTGATTTGACCACAGGAGGACTAATATCGAAGGTGTGTTGTTTGCTATTATATTTTATTTCAGCTAATTATTGTATTTCTGTATTAGTGCTGTCTCTGATTTAGAATTTGCTATTTGTTTTGGAATTTTGTAAAAAAATGTTGTAAAAAAATAACTTGCTTTCTAAAGATACAAGTGCCCAAGCACCGTGCAGTTTAGCTTTCTAGAAAGGCATGTATCTGCACTCTCCATGGCTTAGATTTTTAGATAGAAAAGTGTGTAGGCACTCCGTCATCTAGATCTCTAGATATAAATGTGTCTACACATGCACATGCCCAGGCACTCCATGATTTAGCTCTTTAGATAAACATGTGTATATGCATGTGTCTAAACACTTTTTAGAATATATAATGTACATATTTAGGCACTCAATATTTAGATTTCTAGATGTACATATAATTAGTTCCCTCGTGATGTAGATTTTCAGATGTGTTTCTAGGCACCCTGTGGATTAGATTTCTAGATTTACTTGTATCTAGGTACTCCATAGTTTAGCTGGTTGCCTATGACTATCTTGTTAAAGCGCACCAAATTTTAGCTGTGTAAAGAAGGATATATACTGCCTTGTATGATATTTTCAGTCCCCTGGGGAAGATTGTCATCCAGCATTCAGTGTTTATAATTTGTTCTCTTACCTTGTTCATGTCAAAGGTGCGGAACATTTGTTCTATGTAGCTGTTGGCATCTCCACTTAGCCCACGTAGGCCAAAAAACTGTTTGAACTCATGCAGTGTGAGCTGACCAGAGGGACATTCTATCATGAACTTCTTGTACCAGTGGTGGATTTCCACTGCCTGCAGGTCATCCACAGTTGAGCTGCTTGTATTACCCATCACTGGATTCTTCTTTCCAAGGATGAAAATATCTCCCTGAATACAGAAGTCTCTTATAATTTGTAAAGGCTGTTTTCAAGTCTGCAGGTTAAGGCTGTGAATCTTTGTTGGCCAGTTACTCCAAAGATATCTTCTCCTGTGTTAGTCTTGTTCTACCTTATAAGATCTTTCAATCCTTTTCCTAAATTAGCAGACAAGGCTTTGCTGCTTCTTAATAAGATTTACTTTGAATGTAAAGGATACAAAAAAATAACAGATTCGTGTCTCCTTTATTTTTTACCTATGTAAGGGAAACTGTGTATGCTGGGGTCTCTCCGTTAATGGCAGTCCCCTCAGCACAGATTCCTTCTTACACCTGCTCCTGCTCAGTGCTAGGTGCCTTTTAAAGTGACCCCTGAGTTTTCTGGCAATCACATGGTGTGTAATCTGTTCTGATGCTTTCTTAAGTAGGACGCTATTCATGTCTAGGGACAGTTGAGTGCCAAGGTTAATCTGGGACTTGGGGGATTATGCATATCCTATGAAGGTGTCTTACTGTGCTTGTTTATCTCTCACTCCCATAAAAACAGGTTTCATAATCAAAAAACATAACTGGGCCATTACTGGATATTGTAGGGTCACATACTAGAAGCCCCTTCAATCATTTTAGTTTTTTTCTGTTTCCATGATTGTGTTTGTTAGATCTGTTACTGGGAGAAGGTAAACCTCTGTGTTATGCTTATCTATAAGATAACTTTATATTTTTCCTTTACCCTGGTGTATTTGCACCTTTATACATTTTGTTTTATGTCATTGTAATACTTATAAAGAAATGAGAAAAAAAAATACTGAGTGAGTGATTTATCTCAGAACAGAGCTAGTTTCCTGGAGTTGTTTCAATCAGGCACATTAATTTGTTGCTTTTATCCTGTTTTGTTGTAGTGTATGTTGTTGTTGTTACATCTGTTGAAATTGATGTTCAGCATTTGATGTTTCTATGCAAAGTATTTAAAAGAATAGGCCATCTACAGCATGATTTGTCCTTTTAAGAGTTTAAAAATTTGAGGACTAAGACTTATATAATCACTTTACATCTGAATTAATGCTGCCACAATCAAATCTAACTCCTAGTAGGTCAAAACAAAGAACAAAAATAACAAAAAGAGCCAAGGATAGTACTATAAACCAGAAATAACACACAATTCCCCAGTGATATACACAAAAATGACATACCACATATAAAGAGAGTTTTCAGCTTCAGAGAGACCAAAGTGAACTATTAAATAAATATAATTACATGAACAATAACAGAAAATTAAAACAAATGCAAATCAAAGTGTAACAATGTTGATAAGAGGATATACAGAATTTTTTTTAAAAAAAATCACACTTTCTAACCGTAGCTCCAACAACCATACATCAGCTTGAGAAAGGGAGTAGATGTACAAACTTGTTCACTCATCAAACCATAGGTACGAAAAAAAAAGCAGCATTCAATATCTACACCTCTCAATGTCAAATTCATTATGAATTGAAAAAAAATGTTAAAGCATGAAAATCCACTATAACTCTTAAAGGGACACTATAGTCACCATAACAATTACAGCATAAAGGGATTTTCTGCTGATGATACTAAAATTTGCAACAGGCTTGATGTTCCAGGAGGGATAAGCCAAATGGCAAATGATTTAGATAAATTAGAAAAATGGTCAGAGCTGTGGCAACTGACATTTAATGTGGATAAGTGCAAGATAATGCATCTTGGCTGTAAAAACCGAAGGACAAAGTACAAAATATTTGATACCCTACTAACCTTAACATCTAGGGAAAGGGATTTAGGAGTAATTATTTCAGATGGTTTGGAGGTAGGCAGACAGTGTAATAGAGCAACAGGAAATGCTAGCAGAATGCTTGGTTGTATAGGGAGAGGTATAAGCAGTAGAAAGAGGGTAGTGCTCATGTCATTGTACAGAACACTGGTGAAACCTCATTTGGAGTATTGTATGCAGTTGTGGAGACCGTATCAATATCAGAAGGATATTGTCACGACTGCTATTGTGGTCCAGCACGCAGAACTATGCAACATCTACATAGAACAGAACGGAAAGGACAGAACGTAAACCGGTCCTTAGAATGGCCGGACTAATATGTTAAACACAGAGAATGGTCAAGGGATAGCAGAGGTCAAGGAAGCCAGAAATACACAATACCGTAAAACAAGCCAAGTCAGGGAAACCAGAAATCAGAGTAGTCAGGAATAGCCAAGGTCAAAATACCGGGAATAGCATTAACAGGAATATAAAACGCACTCTCAGGAACCAGGGCAGGAAACCACGACAGAGCAAAAAACTGGAAAGCTTCAGGGATTTAAATATCCCTCCTTAAAAAAAAAAAATATCCCTCCTTACACTGTAATTGGTGAGAGAGTGACCTCTGACCCCAGAACGTGCGTGTGCGCAGGCGTCGTGATGTCACACGCACCTTCGTGTGACCCTGGGGGGCGGAGTCATCGATGGCCACGACAGCATATCGGCGCCATCTTTATTTCAGGCAGGCTGCCAGGAGGACCGGTGGAGTGGCTCCCGACTCTCCGCTGAGTAGCTAAGTTCAGTCTTTCAGTGCGGTCGTGCAGGTCAGGCACGATCGCACCTCGTGGCGAGCCGGGGGCCGTGACAAATATTAATACATTGGAAAGAGTTCAGAGAAGGGTTACTAAACTAGTTCATGGAAGCTGAAGTAGTAGAGGTTAACACAGTGAGGGAGTTTAATCATGCATGGGATAGGCATAAGGCTGTCTTAGACTTAAGATAAGGCCAAGGACTAATTAAAGTATTTTGAAAATTGGGCAGACTAGATGGGCCGAATGGTTCTTATCTGCCATCACATTCTATGTTTCTAGTGTAATGAATACAAAAGTGTATTCTTTAGACTATAGTTCCCTCTGCTGCCATTTCCCTCATGCTTCCCCTGGCATTGCAAGGGTTAAAAAAAGGATTTGGGTACAAACCCGATTCCAGGGGCCAATTTGCCAAATTTTGGCCAAAGTGCTGGGTCAGTGCTCCGCCTCCTCTGATGTCATCCAACAGTGGGTGGGGGTAATAAGCTAGCGCAGTAAGGACTCAAAATCCAATAGGACTGTATAATGTATAACAATAAACCCCTATGTAGGATAAAACTCACAGAATGTAGAGCCATCCCAGGCTCTATATGTGTAGGCTTGAGGGTGCCTAAACAGGCTAAAATGGCATCATTGGAAGAGAACAGTACAAAATAGGATAAAATTAAAACATATATTTATTGTAAAGAAATATATTAAAAACGGGACAATAAGGCAGTGATATAGGTAAGTATAAAAGGCATATAGCCTAAAAACACCGCAATGAAAAGAAGAAGTCCCAAAGTCCAATAAAAAGTAAACAGCAGATGCGATAAGACTCCCTATGGAGTCTTCCTCAGTGCTGCAATCCTGTCTCCCTGGTCACAATAAGTACCTTCTGTAACGATCTTCAAGCCTGCACAGCTGTGTGACTTCCTATAACTGACGCAGCATTTACACGTCATCATGCCGTGCCTGACGCGTGATGCTTAGTTGCGTCACTTCCGGATTATCGATCCCAACATGAATGGACAAAGGAAAACAAAGTCCCATATCTCATAAGGGCAAAGAGAGTCCACAGGAAATATAGACATAATAACCTTAATAATGTAGTAAAAACATACATAAAATAAATAAATTAATTAAAATAATGTATGCATTAGATAACATATGTATACAAAAGACCATATAAACAAAGGACAAAAAAGGGGTGCATAAACACAATAAAGAAAAAAAGACACAACAATACAAAACTGTTTCAGGAGGGTAGAAGACAATTACTAAAAACAATTAAAGATGCAGTGCATAGTAAAAAGAAAGCTAATAAAAATATATAAACCACTAAAAAAATAGGGAATTATAAAAAGTGCATAAATTCTAAATAATTTAAATAAATGTAAATTGAGCCCTTTTGGGGCTAAGGAATCTAACGTAAAAATCTATTTGTTTTAAATTTTGCACAAAAATACAACAAGATCTGAGCCCCGAACAATAGTGTAGGTGTCAGGGTGCCTGTGGTCTCTACCTCCGAAAGAGGTAGAGACTTAGCCGTTCCTCCATCCAGACGGTCTGATGGCTTCCTTCCTCGCGGTCTATCCGGTCATGTTAAGCCGGCCGCGAGGGAGTGATTGCCTTTTACAGCATCACGACCGGAAGTCGACGGCAGGACGCTACCCGGAACGACCTGTCAGTCAATTGCTGCAGGACCAATCAGGACGCCTCGGAGGCGTGGTTACTTTCCTGAACAGGGTATTTAATGGAGCATCTTTCTTTAGCTCATTGCCCTGTCGTGGTTCTAGCTTGTTCTAGTCACTCAGTGCTTGTATTCTGCTTTTTCTTTTTGGTTTTGACCCGGCTCGTTTATCCTACTCTGCTTACCTCTGTACCCTTGATTCGGCTTGTCTCTCGCTCACCTGTCTTCTGTTTCCCTCGACCTCGGCTTGTCTTTGACTATTCTCTACAGTACTACTTACGTTAGTCCGGCCATTCTAAGGTCCGGTATACGTATCTGGCTACTGTTTGTACGCTGCGTGTTGGATCCCTGTCCCGATCCTGACAGTAGGTTCCTTATATAGGCATGTAACTCCACCCATAATCAGCTCCACCCACACATACTCTTACCCAATCAATCAAACAAGAACTAACTTCCTGTTTGACCACATGGCTTGCCCAGCACAATGGAGGAGGGGAATACTACATCCTGTATCCTTGCACATGCTCCGTACACTACTGATTGTATCTTTGCCACGTGCAACCAACCGACCGATACACCAGTATATGCACTTACACATACCACGTGGTAATCTCGGCCTACTAAATTTATTTTTACCGAGATTCCACCACATTCCCCCTTTGATGCTTCTGATATTTCACAATTCCAGATGCATCACTTAACCATAGTTTGCATATACCTCAGGTTGCCATGAACCAGACCAGATTTTGCGACTACCTAAGGACATGAATCCCTCAACATTCCTCTTCCTGTACTAATTCTCCCTGATCTAGAGCCTCATACCTATATATAGCCATTATCTGTGCAGCAGCCTTTCTCTCTACTATATTTTCTATAATGCTCTGCACAAACCTTACTACCAAAGGAATAAGACATGGTAGGAGAAGACACAGTATTAAGATTAGCACAACTCCACCTACCAATGCCTTAAGTCCTCCAAACTGCTCATACCAGTTACCAAACCAACTACTTTCCATACCTGAGTAGGCAATGCGCTAGTTTAACCATATAGCTAGTAAGCTCAGCTATTGCTTGCCCTTCATCATCTATTTGAAGACAGCAATTGCTTAGGTTAAACTTTCCACATACACCTCCCTCTACTGCCAATAGATAATCCAAAGCTAATCTATTTTGGTAAACAGCTGTCCTCATCTTAGTATTATGTTTCGCTAGGAGATTGAGCACTTGTGATGTCTCGTTGGTAATTATCTCAACTACTGCCTGTAACCTTATAATACGGTTGAGCATATATATTGGGGTTCTATATCCAAAAGTACCATCCTCTGCCCATGTAGCTGGCCCATAATAATCTATAATACGCTGGGGAGGCCATTCATTATCTTCCCAGGTACCTATCTCTAGGGGTCCCCTTTTCTTCCTATGATTCACATCATATACCTTAACTCCCAAAGTCTCTCCTGTTTCAATAGGCAACAAGAAGAAGGGTGGTTTGAGCATACCTAACACACATGCCCCTTCCCAGTCCTGTGGTAACTCCGAATAGGCTTTCTTACCACAGATCCAGTACAAATTTGCTGGGGCTTTCCAACTAGATGTAGTAGATAGATCAAACCACACGTCCTTTAAATTGGTATAACTTGCAAACGGGTTAGGTGGTTCTGAGACATTTGAAGCCGACCACCAAGTTGTATTCTTTGTATTATCATCATAAGCTTTTTGCCCTAGACAAGTCAAGTCTCCTACAGATGTATTAAACATTATTCCTTTCCTTGCTATGCAAACATAACCTATAATGGAGGTCTTTAATCGCCACTCAGATTTACCTCTAACACTCGTTTGATAATCAGCTTGAGAAGATATTATCTGTTCAATTGTCTCAGAACCAGAATACATTACCTCCTTTGCTTCCCATGGCCATTGGTCTCCCATATTAGTACCTCCACACACATAGCAGTAGGTTACATTAAGACTGCCAGCAATACTCTCAGCTAGATCTATAAACAAGTTCTTAGCATTATGGGGGATCTTATTTTCTACACTCATCTCTTCATAAAAAGAATGGAAAACCTGATGAGTGTGGGATGCTACGGTATCGGTCTCTATCCCTATAAATAATATTGTCCCAGGATCCAAACCCGTCCCATATATCTGGAACCCTAATAAATTTCCGAACCTATCTATAAACTGTTCAGGACTATTAATAAGTATATGGACTGGGTTACACTACATAGACTTACAATATGGTTTGGTAGGCAACTTAGTTACAATCATATCCTTATCTACTGTCTGTCCCCAAGTTGCCCACCCTACACAAGACCAATATGGACAATAATTATAATCCTTATTTGGGCATTTTGGATCTATATACTTGTTCTTACTACTGGGGCAAATATATTTATCATTAGACCCATACGTTCTTTCCCACTTAAGATCCCCGCATACATTCCACGGTTTTCTACCACTTGATATCGCCTTACATGCATCAAATAGCAGAACACCCAAAGAATGTACGGTTTCTAGTATTGTCTTATTTATTAGGGTCCCCTGTGAGTCTCCATTCCGAAGGGTCAACCAAATTGTACAGGGCTGATACTCTGGATTGAAGCACTTAGGTTCTCCTACTCCTAAATGGCATACACTATAGTCTATACCCAAGTATCTAAACCTAGATACATATCCTTTACACTCATATTGTGAATGCCAAATAAGGGTCTGGGAAATATGATTACCTGTTTTAGTAGTCTTAATGCAAACCTCACAGCCAGGTGTGTCGGTACCTCTACCTTCCTGAATAATTAAAAACACAAATATGTACATTATCAAATGCATTTCTCCCGACATCTTTATCCTAATTCTTCATCCGTGCGATGGCACCTCAGCTTCCAGGATGTAAGGGCTGCAAGGAATGGAGTTCTTCAGGTCCTCTCTTCCCTTCAAGACACTCTGGCTATGTCACGTGGGTAAGTGGTCAGGCTTTATTATGGCCATCAAAACACTTACTTGCTGATCTCTTTAATTACGCTTGAAATCCCAATATCTCCTCGTCACTCCGACTGAGTTGTGCACTTTAACCGGATCTTGCAGGGATTCTCTGGATCTGGTGTAGCTTGCCAAGAATCTACTGCCGCTGGTTTAACCCTGGAGTGATGAATCCACGGAGTCACTTCAGCCACCTTTATAGCTGTAGGGGTAGACAAAAGAACAACATAAGGACCCCTCCACTTAGGCCCCAACGGTACACTGTTCCACTCTTTTATCCATACTTGATCTCCTGGATGATAACTATGAACAGGTGGATAAATATTCACAGGTAATCTATCTTGTACCCATTTCTGTACCTCCTCCATAGTTTTACCCAACTCCACAACCTGCTGCCGGGTAATTCCTTCTCCCAACTGACTCAAATCCCCCCTTAAGTTACCAAGTACGGGAGGTGGACGCCCATACATGATTTCAAAAGGTGAGAGACCCATCCTTCTGGTAGGTGTACTACGGATACGCAACAGAGCTATGGGCAAAAGAACATTCCACTTAAGTTGAGTTTCTTGACACATCTTTGCCAATTGGTTCTTAATAGTTCTGTTCATCCTTTCCACTTTCCCAGAACTCTGAGGTCTATTTGCCGTATGAAGCTTCCACTTAATACCAAGCATATGAGTCAGTTGTTGTATGCACTGGTGAACAAAGGCTGGACCATTATCCGATCCTATAGAACATGGTAGTCCATATCGGGGTATTATTTCTCGCAACAGGAATCGCACAACTTCTCCTGCTTTTTCTGTACGAGTGGGACATGCTTCTACCCAACCTGAGTAGGTACACACAACTACTAGTAGGTAGCGATGTCCGCCGGAGTTAGGCATAACCGTATAGTCTATTTGAAGATCGGACATAGGGAGTCCCCCCATATACTGGACTCCCGGTGGTTTCACTGGTCCTTGCCTTGCGTTATTCTTGGCACATATCACACATCTTCGTACAATGGCTTGAGTCAAGTTGGACAATCTTGGTATGTAGAAATGTTTCCTGAGAGATTCTTCCATACTATCTCTTCCAGAATGTGTCCCGTTATGATAATTCTGGACAATTTCTACAGCTAGTGATACTGGAATGACTATTCTTCCATCTTCTAACTGATACCAATTGTTCTCCAGGTACTTCCCAGCTTCAGTCTTTAACCACTCTTCTTCTTGAGCTGTATAAACTGGAGTCCATTGAGACAGTGGGGTCGGTATAAGAGCAGCTATATGTTCCACATACTCCTGTTTTCCTGATTCAGCGGCACGCTTAGCTGCATTATCTGCCATCCGATTTTCTTTTGTTACATCACCATCACCTTTCAGATGCGCTCGACAATGTATGATACCAACTTCTTTCGGTTCCCACACGGCTTCCGGTAGTTGTAATATCTCAGCTGCGTACTTGATTTCTTTACCCTCTGAGTTCAGTAGTCCTCTTTCTTTATACAAGGCTCCGTGGGCATGAGTGGTTAAAAAAGCATACTTTGAGTCCGTGTAGATGTTCACCCTTAAACCTTCAGCCAATTGTAACGCTTGTGTGAGTGCGATTAATTCTGCCTTCTGTGCCGATGTTCCTTTTGACAATGGCCGAGCTTCTATCACCTTGTCTATAGTTGTCACTGCATATCCTGCATAGCGAATCCCTTCTTTCACATAACTACTACCGTCCGTATAGTACTGGACATCAGGGTTCTGGATGGGAAAATCACGAAGGTCTGGTCTACTTGAGAACACTTCATCCATCACCTCCAGGCAATCATGTTGACTTTCAGTAGGTTGTGGCAAAAGGGTAGCTGGATTCAAGGTATTAACAGTCTCTAGATGCACACTCGGGTTTTCACATAACATAGCTTGATACTTAGTCATGCGGCTATTACTAAACCAATGATTGCCTTTATAGTCTAGCAACGTTTGTACTGCGTGCGGGACTCGCACGTAGAGTTCCTGACCCAGAGTGAGCTTATCAGCTTCGGCTACCAGCAGGGCGGCGGCAGCTACGGCTCTTAGACAAGGTGGAAGACCACTGGCCACTGCATCCAGTTGTTTGGACATATATGCAACAGGTCGTTGCCATGATCCCAAGTACTGTGTCAATACTCCCACAGCCATTCTTCTTTGCTCATGTACATATAAGAATGGGCGTGTATGATCAGGTAGACCTAATGCTGGGGACTCATCAACGCCTTCTTCACATCTTCAAATGCCTTTTGCTGTTCAGGGGTCCACAGGAAGGGATCGTGTTCTGTACCATTTATAGCTGCATAAAGAGGTTTTGCCAATATCGCATAACTGGGAATCCATATCCTACAGAAGCCTGCTGCCCCCAAGAATTCCCGCACTTGTCTTCTATTCTTGGGTATTGGTATTTGGCATACAGCTTCTTTTCTCTCTGGCCACATTATCCTTTGACCTTCAGAGATATGGAATCCCAGATACTTGACAGTTGGCTGACACAACTGGGCTTTCTTCCTGGACACCTTGTATCCTGCCTTCCAAAGAATGTGTAGTAAATCATGTGTTGCTTGCTGACATATTTCTCTTGTAACTGCCGCTATCAACAAATCATCTATGTATTGTAATAGTACACACTCTCCTGGGATGGACTTGAAATCCAGTAAGTCTTGACTTAAAGCTGATCCAAATAAGGTAGGTGAATTTTTAAACCCTTGGGGCAGCCTTGTCCAAGTCATCTGGCGTTTCGAGCCCGTTACAGCATTTTCCCATTGGAATGCAAAGATACACTGGCTTTCCACAGCAATTCGAAGGGAAAAGAAGGCATCTTTGAGATCCAAAACAGTGAAATAGGTAACCCCGTCCGGAATTAAAGCAAGCAGGTTATATGGATTGGGCACAACTGGGTGTATACTTACGACCGCATCATTGACTGCTCTCAAGTCCTGCACAGGGCGATACTCATCTGTACCGGGCTTTTGAACAGGCAACAATGGGGTGTTCCAGGGGGAAGTACAGAATTTTAGGATACCATACCTTATGAACTTATCCAAATAAGATTGTATATTCTTCTTGGCATTTTGTGGGATGTGATATTGTCTTAAGCTCACTGGATAAACCCCAAGTTTTAGTTCGATTCGAATTGGTGGAATATTGCGAGCAAGTCCTGGTGGGTTATTCTCTGCCCACACTCCTGGTATATTGAACAAGGATTCATCACTCTTAGGGTTTTGGCTGGTCAACACTGTATAAAGTCGCCACTCTTCTTCCTTTGGTACAGCTATTGTCATTATACCTGAAGGTCCATTGAACTTCAAAGATGTTGTTCCGTTAGGTAGAAATGTTATCTGTGCTTGTAATTTCGACAACAAATCACGTCCTAGCAGTTGGACTGGACATTCAGGCATATAAAGGAACTGATGTTTCACTACGTGGCCTCCCAATGTACAGAGTCGACTTTTAAGAACCGGTTTAGCAGCACTCCTTCCAGTTGCTCCTATTACGGTAATGGTTCTTCCTGATGGAGGAGCAACTAGGTCAGTCACCACCGAATGTTCAGCACCAGTGTCAATCATGAATGCACTCCTTTTTCCCCCTATTGCTACATCGACCATAGGCTCCGCTCGGCCAAGGGGGATGGAGCCCGGTCGGTATCAATAGTCCTCCATGACCGTGTCAGCCAAACCCACAAAGTCCCTATCCTCTCTATCGCGGGGTCTCTGCGCTGCTGGGTAATACCTATCCCCACTAATGCTACCTCTATTATTCCCACTATTTCCTCCAGGTCCTCCTCTCCCTCTCGCTCTGCCTCTATAATTACTGCTATATCCTGCCCTTGGTCTATCTCTCTCGTATTGTTCCCTTTGTGGACACTCACTTCTCCAATGCCCTTCTTCCCTACAATACGCGCATTGGTTGCTATTCAAAGGTTCCCTATTCCATTTACTCTCGCCTTTATCCGTTCCCCTATACACTTCCTTTTCCCTTCTATCTACGCCTGCGATAGCTAGCGCAAGCATATCTGCTTTCCTACGCATCTTTCGCTCTTCCTCCTTCTTCGTCTCTGTCTCCCTATTCATATATACTTTGCCATTTCCATTAGTTGGGTTATAGACATCCCTACGAACCCTTCTAACTTCTGTAGCTTGCGCTTTATATCTCCGTAGGCTTGGCTGACAAAGGCAAAGTTAACCATTCGGGAATTCTCAGGAGCCTCTGGATTAAAGGGGGTATACAAACGGTATGCCTCCAATAATCGGTCATAAAAGACACTGGGCGATTCATCACATTTATGTAATACCTCAGCCGTCTTAGACATATTAATTGCCTTCTTCCCTCCGGCTTTCATGCCAGCAATAATAGCGTCCCTGTATGCTTTTAAATGAGCCATATCTGCGCCATTGATATTCCATTCTGAATCAGTGTTTGGATAATGTGCTGCGGCCCATGCTGCCGGGTTGGCCTGATTTTGTGTACGGGCCACTTCTTCCAGAGCTTTAATTGCCGCTTGGTTTATCCTTGTCCTTTCCTCGTTATTAAACAATGTCATAAGCAGTTGCTGGCAATCAGCCCAAGTGGGATTATGTGTCTAGACTATGGAGGTAAACAAATCCGTCATGGCTTGAGGCTTTTCGGTATATGAGGAGTTATGGGTCTTCCAATTAAATAGATCAGTAGTTGTGAAGGGAACATAAACAAATACTGGATCAGCATATTGTATCTGGCCGTCACCGTTAATGTGTGTCGGGCCAGGTGTCAGTCGAAGAGGCATTTGATAATGTCGGGGTTGTAGGGTACCGGTCAATTGTCGGGTTAGTATGGGGCTTCGTTTAGAAACGTCAGTTAGGGGTTCTGGTCGAGGGGTAGGCAAGGGGATGGGGACGCTTTACTGAGGGGGAGGTCGGTGAGTAAAATATTCCGAGCCGGGCTAGGAACGAGCCTGACCAGGAACTAGAAATGGCGCCAAATCTGGGTAGGTGGAGTTAACAGAGGTAAGTACTGAAAGGGGAGGGTTTAAAACAAGAGGGCTGGGCTCTGAGCTAGAGGAGGGGTTAGGTGGGGACAATTGGGCAAGGGGAGGAGCATTACCAACAGCACCTCCTCTTCCTCTTCCGGTGGAGGAGGAGTAAAGGGGCGGCATGGTGATCTCGGACTCCGGAGGCGTGTCCAAAATGGGCGTAATTACGGCCTTAGTGGACAAGCGAGTTCTGGCCACCATGAGGCGACATTGTTCCTCGTGTCATACCCGGATCCATTTTGGCGAGTCATTTACGGCCTGCTTCCAACATTTACGGCCTGCTTCCAACAGTTTACGGAAACTGGCCGTAAAGTTCAGGCCTACCTGATACAGGCACGTGTACACGCTGTACCAGATTAGGATCCAAACTGCCACGTTGTGGCCATGTCGCAACCAAAGTAGGCCATTCCCTACTACATAAAGTAGTCAGGCGTGTTGGAGACATCTTTACCCCAAAATCATATACAGTGTATCCCTTTTTAAAGTTTTTCAACATGCATCCTAAGGGATCCATAACCGTCAAATCTGACGCACCCATACCAACAATGAAGCGTCGTCTCCAACAGCAACTAAACAAACACACCCGTTCCCTCGGCAACAGCACCACGTGGTACAGTTACTAAGCGAAACGCACACAACAAAACACTCAGGGAATTCCCGTACACACACAGCTGTTACACCAGTCACTAAGTAACTAATACTGTACCTTTTGGCGAAACTATACAGTCACCCACGCTATAATTCCCTATATCTGAATTACCCCTCTATAACATACCCCAGTAACATCGTCTTTACAAACAGTAGTTATAGTATGGTTAGCATTGGTTAGAGTACAATTTAAAGTCACAGTTCAATTAGTAGTGGTTATGGTGTTAAACATACAACATAGATGAGTTATTAGTAGTTATTTACAGTATCAGTAATTATACATGGTTATGGTACCGTGCGCTATAATACAGTTACACACTATTCACACTCTCGCTAGACGGCAGAGCTCACGCTATCTAGCAAGATATACACGCTACTACAACAATCTTTAACACATTTACAATTCCCAACTAATCTATTGGCCAGTACCTCGATGGACTACCTAAAACTATTTACATCCGTTTTGGTTAGCCACACTGCCCAAGCACCACATATAGCGTACTAGAGGGCGTAATTTACAACAGAACCCTCTTAGTCTATATACTCTATCAAAAGTCTAGTGGGTTCCAAATTTACATGCCTTCCCACTTAGCGAAGATAGGTTGAGATCTAGCGAACTGAATTTACACAGGCGCCGCTTAGTCTCCCGGTCCCTCCGACCTAGCGAACGTAATATACACCCTAGAACGCTAGTCTAGACAAGACACCGGTGTCCGGCTTGGGATATTTACACAGAACCCAGCCTGACTCCAAACCAAAATTAAACGGGCTGACTACAGGGCGTTTAATTGAGCGGTGCGCCTTCGCTCCTTCCCTCCACTGGAGGGGGCAGATTCCAAATAACCCCTTATGGGCCTACCGCACAATCGGTATCCAATACCCCTAGTGGGTCCACCGTCTAAAACAGTGGTCGTCTTACCTCCTCGTTCCTGAACCTGAGTTCACACTCATCGACGGGGACACCCCAGCACTTACTATGTAGAGGCCGATGATCTCCTGGACAACAGACCAGTGGCGCCGAGACGAAGGGAGGTCCACGCAGAAGTTCAGGGGTGCAGCCGTAGAGAGCGTGGGCAAAGATAGACCGTCTCACGCCTCTGCTTCTCAGCTACCGTTGAACGATGAGCTTCCCGGCCAATGCACTAAATGATACCGGAGAAACTGACGGAAGCCAAGCACAGAGAGATGGACACAGGTTTCTTCAGAAAGGAAGAGATTTTTTATTCGATTCACCGACCGGGACTCAGAGGGACTAATGTCACCAAAATACAACAAGATCTGAGCCCCGAACAATAGTGTAGGTTCCTTATATAGGCATGTAACTCCACCCATAATCAGCTCCACCCACACATACTCTTACCCAATCAATCGAACAAGAACTAACTACCTGTATGACCACATGGCTTGCCCAGCACAATGGAGGAGGGGAATACTACATCCTGTATCCTTGCACATGCTCCGTACACTACTGATTGTATCTTTGCCACGTGCAACCAACCGACCGAAACACCAGTATATGCACGTACACATACCACGTGGTAATCTCGGCCTACTAAATTTATTTTTACCGAGATTCCACCACAGTTTAAAATTATCCTCTTCTCTCCAATTAAAATATTTCTTAAAAACAGCCATAAAACTTAAAAAGGAATTTATTATGGTGCTCTAAGAAATGGGTGGATACACTGTGTTTGGTGTATCCCCTCTCTATGTTCCCCATGTGATATGCAATACGGGTCTTAAGGTTCCTAGTGGTCATTCCCATGTATAGTTGTCCACACAGGCACCAGAAGAGATACACCACATTAGATTAGTGGCAAGTCAGGATACCCTTAATCTTTTTTTTTTAATTCTTTATTTTTCATGTGCACGATATGTCTTACAAGCTTGAGGAAGCCAGATTGGTGGAAAGAAGCGCAATTATAACAAGCAACTTAGACAGAGATATGGCTATTAGTAGGATGCACATTTTTGGTATTAAAACTTTGGTCATAAAGGCATACAGAGGTTTTGTTAAAGGGAAACTCCAGTGCCAGGAAAACGATCCATTTTCCTGGCACTGGAGGGTCCCTCTCCCTCTCCCTCCCACCCCCCAATCCCCAGTTGAAAACCCCTTCAGTGACTTACCAGAAGCAGCGACAGGTCCCACGTTGCTGCTTCCTCCTCCCCCGCCGCTCCTCCTTCTGCTTACGTCGGCCGGTGGGCGAGACTGATCTCGCCCACCGGCCGAGGACACCTAATGCGCATGCCGCGCATGCGCATTAGCACACCTCATAGGAAAGCATTGAAAATGAATTTCAATGCTTCCCTATGGGGAATAGAGCGACGCTGGAGGTCCTCACACAGCGTGAGGACGTCCAGCGATGCTCTAGCACAGAAAACCTGTGCTATAGAGCAGGAAGTGTCCTCTAGTGGCTGTCTAATAGACAGCCACTAGGGGAGGACTTAACCCTGCAAGGTAATTATTGCAGTTTAAAAAAAAACTGCAATAATTACACTTGCAGGGTTAAGGGTAGTGGGAGTTGGTACCCAGACCACTCCAATGAGCAGAAGTAGTCTGGGTGCCTGGAGTGTCCCTTTAAGTGTGCTATTACTGTAGGGACGTGGGGTGTGTGGTGGGCAGTGATTTGTCTGAGTAATATCTATACCTGTCACTGGTACATGCCTTCTCTGATCGTCTATAGTGCACACGGCCGTCCGCATGTCAGATATGTGTGGTCTACCTGTGCACTTTGTGTGAATAGCGCCCTTGAGGGGGGGGTCGAGAGGTCTACGGTTCGTCAAGGAGGTAAGTGTTCCCTGTGACCCTGGGGGGATGGGAGGGGTGCGGGTTGGGGGACCAAGGAGCGAGCAGTCACCCTGTAGTTTGGTCTGCCGGTGAGTCATGTGAATGTGGGGGTTGGTGGAGCGGTGAGGTCCCCCAGTGTGCAGCAGTCTCGGGTGTGCAAGATTAGTGGTGTCCTAAGGTCAGTCCCCGTAAGGTCAGTCATTGTGTGGCTGAGGCAGTAAGAAAATCAGTTGGTGAAACAGATCGCTAAGGTCTAAAGGAGTCAGTAGTAATAACTATGTACATAAAAAATGGCTGGGGTTCTTCTGGGTGTTTTTGCAGCTCTTCCTCGTGGGGTCGGGGGTATACACGGGTGTTCAATCAGGGTGTCAGTCCCTTATTGCATTGTCCTGTGCTGGGGGAGAGTGTTTCATTCTGGGTGCTTGGCCCTTATGTGGTAGCCGCTGCGCCCTCTGGTTTCCCTTCCGCTCGTGGGATGAAGGGGATCGTCTTCGTTGGATCCCATCTCTGAGCTTTTGTTGTTGCTGCCAGTGCATCTGCGGACGGCAGTCCCTCCAGGGGTAGGCCCAACTTTCGTAGCAAGGCTGGTGCTTCTTGAATATCCGAGATAGAGTAGGCCTTGTTGTCGTGCTGGATGTGCAGTGCACGTGGCGTATGCCGGCGATAGGCGATCTGTTGTTCTCTGAGCACTTTGGTAATGGGTAGCAGGGACCTGCGCCACTGCAGAGTTTCCCCCCGAAAGGTCTGCAAAGAAGGACAGGGTCATCGCTTCAAAGCAGTAGGTGGTAGCCCCCTTCAAGGCCGTGAGCACCGCCATTTTGTCAGCCACGCTTCTGTATTTAACCACCAGGTCTCGAGAGTCTGCCTCTGGGGCTCTCCAGGGTTTTGGGATCCGGAAGGCAGTTTCAAAGCCAATGGTCCTGGCCTGTTTAGGTGTCAGGAGGTGTGGGACCTCTTCAGCGGGCACGTCCTCCGGGATCCCGCGGATCTTTAGATTAAAGCGACGCCTTTTTTATATTCTATTGCTGCAAAGCGTTGGTCAGTCTTGGCCTGCTTTTGTTTTAGAGCCTGTAGTTCCTGCTTGATCTCTGTGATTTCTTGTGTTTGCCGCGTGGAGGTGACTTCAACTGCCTCAATGCGGCCCACTAGTCCTGTGAGGTCTGAGCGTAGCTGTGCGACGTCCGCCTGGAGAGTTTTTTGCAAGTCTCCCAGGAGGGTCTTCAGCAGCATCGCTGTCACAGGTTCTGCGGCCGCTGTGCTAGGTGCTGGGTGTTGGGGCCTCACTGGAGGTAGAGTAATGTCCTCCTCCGGGTAGAAGTCCCCCGAGAAGTCAGAGAACTCCTCGTGGTCGGCGGCCATTTTGGGGCCGTATGCCCCCTGCACCTGATTGAAGAGATATCTTATGCTGGTCCCCTGTGCAGGTCGATCTGGTTTTTGTTTGTTGTTTTTCCTCCCCATTGTCGGTTATAGTTTCTTTTTACAATTTGGACACATTTTACAAGGATAAAAAAAAACATTTATTTGATTAAAATAAAACGTTTTCTTAACCGGCCTAATAAAACTCCTAACAAGATCATTCTTAATGCTCTTTGCGCCTCAGTAAATAACATTGGGTTAATCCCCAATAGTGATGTACCGAACTGTTCGCTGGCGAATAGTTCCCAGCGAACATAGCGTGTTCGCGTTCGCCAACGCGGGTAAACACATGGGCGGTTCGATCCGCCCCCTATTAGTCATCATTGAGCAAACTTTGACCCTGTGCCTCACGGTCAGCAGACACATTCCAAATTAGCAGCAGACCCTCCCTTCCACACCCTCCCAGCATCCATTTTAGATTAATTCTGAAGCTGCATGCTTAGTGAGAGGAAGGAAAGTGTAGCTGCTGTTCATTAGATAGGGAAATTGATAGCTAGGCTAGGTATTCAGTGTCCACTACAATCCTGAAGGACTCATCTGATCTCTGCTGTAAGAACAGCACCCCAAAAAGCCCTTTTTAGGGCTAGAACATCAGTCTGCTTTTTTTTTTTCTGTGTAATGTAATTGCAGTTGCCTGCCTGCCAGCTTCTGTGTGAGGCTCACAGTTCATACTGTGCCCATTTGCCCAGTGCCACCACTCATATCTGGTGTCACAATAGCTTAAGCTTGACATTTAAAAAGAAAAAAAAAATTCACTGTAATAGATTGAAGAGCATTTAGTTGTCTGCCAGCTTCTGTGTCAGGCTCAGTGGATACTGTGCCCATTTGCCCACTGCCACCACTCATATCTGGTGTCACAATAGCATGCATTTAAAACCAAAAAACTTTTTTCACTGTTATAAATTGAATAGCAGTTAGTTGTCTTCAAGCGGGTGTGTCAGGCCTACAGCGTGTACTCTGCAGACCTCTGCCATTGCACATTGCCACTCATATCTGGTGTCACAATAGCGTGCATTTAAAACCAAAAAACCTTTTTCACTGTTATAGATTGAATAGCAGTTAGTTGTCTTCAAGCGGGTGTGTCAGGCCTACAGCGTGTACTCTGCAGACCTCTGCCATTGCACATTGCCATATCTGGTCTCACAGTAGCTTGCACGCATAGTACCACTAATCCCCAAAAAAATGACAGGCAGAGGCAGGCCACCCCGCAGGGACCATCGTGGTCGTGGTGCTGTGATTCCCTTTGGCCCTAGAATAATGCCCAGTTTTCAGAGGCCATGTACCCTGAACTTGAAAAGTTCTGAGGACATAGTTGACTGGCTAACACAGGACACCCAATCTTCTACAGCCTCCGCTCAGAACCTTGACGCACCATCTTCCTCCATCTTAGCTTCAGGCACCTCTCAAGATACCACTCACCCGCCTGCCGCTACCACCAAAACTAGCACCGCAGCCGCTTTACTTGGTATGTCAGAGGAGTTATTCACACATCCGTTTGAAGAAATGAGTGATGCGCAACCATTATTGCCAGAGGATGTAGATAACAGGAATATGTCTCAGGCAGGCAGCATTACACACATATACAAAGAAAGGTGAACAGTGCTAGCGGTATACACAGATGTATATATATTTACATACGTAATTGGAGATATTCCTCGATGGTATAGCTTAAAAGAAAAGAACAGAATGCAATAATAGTGCAATATGTATTGATGATATAGTGGATGATAAAAAAATTATATAAAATTCTCACTCACACTTTTAAGAGCTTTATAAGCTCAATGTCAAGAGCCTGGACGGAATAATCCCCGTCTATGGATTTCTTGGTGTGCAATCTTCTAGATGAACTTTGTAGGTGTGAGGTTTCCGTGGTATATGGAAAAAGAGAGTACAAAAGACCAATGGTACAGATAGTAGGTGTATATGCAGTGCAAACAAAAGAGAACCTACTTACATAGACTAGAGCAATGGACCTGCTCTAGTTTAAACAGCTTCAGGTGGAACAATCCCCACCTAAGGATGTACTGGACCCAAATGTAGCAGCAGCAGGATGAGGTAGGAAGTAGGACTAAAATTAGACTGGGTAATGTAAAAATGTATATACTTTATTTTATCAAAAAATATTTTTTTTAAAGTGAACAACAAATATATAAAATACCAGTCAAGATAAAATTTTAAAAGTCCGTGGTTCTTCCTCACTTAAGCTCTTAAAAGTGTGAGTGAGAATTTTATATAATTTTTTATCATCCACTATATCATCAATACATATTGCACTATTATTGCATTCTGTTCTTTTCTTTTAAGCTATACCATCGAGGAATATCTCCAATTACGTATGTAAATATATATACATCTGTGTATACCGCTAGCGCTGTTCACCTTTCTTTGTATATTTGTCTTGTTATGCACAAGGTTGAGGGAACACCTTGTTGGTGAACTGCACATTTATTTACAGACAGAGAGCACTTATTTTTGTAATTTTTAGCATTACACACATGGACGTACGGTGTGATGATGATGTTGTACCCGCTGCTGCTTCCTTTGCTGAGTTGTCAGATACAAATGAAGCGGTTGATGATGACGATGCGTCCATGGATGTCACGTGGGTGGCCGCTCGGCAAGAAGAAGAACAGGACGAAAGTTCAGATGGGGAGACAGAGGAGGAGGAGACAATTTGGAAGCAGGGGGAGGTCGTCGCAAGGAGCTAGTGGCACAGTCAGACAGCATGCATCGGCACCCGGGGTCAACCCGACAGCACGCCAATCAACGCATGCTGTGTCCACCACCAGAAGGGCGTCATTGCAGAGCTCAGCAGTGTGGCATTTTTTTTGTGTGTCTGCCTCTGACAACAGCGATGCAATTTGCAACCTGTGCCAAAAGAAACTGAGTCGTGGGAAGTCCAACACCCACCTAGGTACAACTGCTTTGCGTAGGCACATGATCGCACATCAGAAACGCCTATGGGATCAACACATGAGTACAAGCAGCACGCAAACTCTAAGCCGCCATCCTCCTCCTGGTCCAGCATCTTCAGCCACGTCAACCACTGCTGTCCTCCTTGCCCCCTCTCAACCATCCGCCACTCCGTCTCCCGCCTTGAGCAGTTCCCGCTCATCTGCCCACAGTCATGTGTCTGTCAAGGACATGTTTGAGCGTAAGAAGCCAATGTCAGAAAGTCACCCCCTTGCCCAGCATCTGACAGCTGGCTTGTCCGAACTATTAGCCGGCCAGCTTTTACCATACAAGCTGGTGGAGTCGGAGGCGTTCAAAAAATGTGTAGCTATTGGGACACCGCAGTGGAAGGTACCCGGCCGAAATTTCTTTTCACAAAAGGCAATCCCCAACCTGTACTCGATTGTGCAAAAGGAAGTAATGGCATGTCTGGCACACAGTGTTGGGGCAAGGGTCCATCTGACCACTGATACCTGGTCTGCAAAGCATGGTCAGGGCAGGTATATCACCTACACTGCGCATTGGGTAAACCTGCTGACTGCTGCCAAGCATGGAATGCATGGCTCTGCATAGGAGTTGGCCTGCTGCCACCTCCTCTACTCCTCCTACTCCATCCTCTTCCATAACCTCCTCGGCTGAGTCCTCTTCTGCTGCGTCTTGCTCCACATCAACAGCACCCCCCCAGCTCCCCAGGTACTATTCCACATCCCGGATACGGCAGTGTCACACCGTCTTGGGTTTGACTTGCTTGAAAGCAGAGAGTCACACCGGACAAGCACTCCTGTCCGCCCTGAACGCACAGGTGGAAAAAGGGCTGACTCCGCAGCAACTGGATATCGGCAAAGTGGTTTGTGACAACGGAAAAAATTTGTTGGCGGCATTGAAGTTGGGCAAGTTGACACATGTGCCGTGCATGGCACATGTGTGTAATCTGATCGTACAACGCTTTGTGCATAAGTACACAGGCTTACAGGATGTCCTGAAGCAGGCCAGGAAGTTGTGTGGCCATTTCAGACATTCCTACATGGCCATGGTGCACTTTGCCGATATCCAGCGGCGAAACAACACGCCAGTGAGGCGCTTGATTTGCGACAGCCCGACACGTTGGAATTTAACACTCCTAATGTTCGACCGCCTGCTCCAACAAAAAAGAGCCGTTAATGAATATTTGTATGACCGGGGTGCTAGGACAGCCTCTGGGGAGCTGGGAATTTTTTTTGCCACGTTACTGGATGCTCATGCGCAATGCCTGTAGGCTCATGCGTCCTTTTGAAGAGGTGACAAACCTAGTCAGTCGCACCGAAGGCACCATCAGCGACATCATACCATTTGTTTTCTTCCTGGAGCGTGCCCTTCGAAGAGTGCTGGATCAGGCCGTAGATGAGCGTGAAGAGGAAGAGGAAGAGTTGTGGTCACCATCACCACCAGAAACAGCCTTATCAGCATCGCTTGCTGGACCTGCGGCAACGCTGGAAGAGGATTGTGAGGAAGAGGAGTCAGAGGAGGAATGTGGCTTTGAGGAGGAGGAGGAAGACCAACCACAACAGGCATCCCAGGGTGCTCGTTGTCACCTATCTGTTACCCATGGTGTTGTACGTGGCTGGGGGGGAAGAACATACCTTCATTGACATCACTGAGGAGGAGGAACGGGAAATGAGTAGCTCGGCATCCAACCTTGTGCAAATGGGGTCTTTCATGCTGTCGTGCCTGTTGAGGGACCCTCGTATAAAAAGGCTGAAGGAGACCGACCTGTACTGGGTGTCCACGCTACTAGACCCCTGGTATAAGCAGAAAGTGGCGGAAATGTTACCGAATTACAACAAGTCGGAAAGGATGCAACATTTGCAAAATAAATTAAAGTATGCTCTACAAAGCGTATAAGGGTTATGTCACAGCACAACGGGAATCTAACAGGGGAAGAGGTGGAAGTCATCCTCCTCCCACAACCACGCCGGCAAGGACAGGATGCTTTAAAGATGTGTTGTTGATGGAGGACATGCGGAGCTTTTTAAGTCCTACGCATCGCCACAGCCCTTCGGTATCCACCCTCAGAGAACAACTCGACCGACAGGTAGCAGACTACCTCGCCTTAACTGCAGATATCGACACTCTGAGGAGCAATGAACCCCTTGACTACTGGGTGTGCAGGCTTGACCTGCGGCCTGAGCTATCCCAATTTGCAATAGAACTTCCGGCCTTCCCCGCTTCAAGTATCCTGTCAGAAAGGACCTTCAGTGCAGCAGGAGGTATTGTCACTGAGAAGAGAAGTCGCCTAGGTCAAAAAAGTCTAGATTACCTCACCTTTATTAAGATGAATGAGGGATGGATCCCAAAGGGACTGACACTGGGCGATACATTCGACTAAAAAAAAGGCCTGATGAGATGAGCTGCCTTGGGCTAAAAATTGTCCACACGCTGCTCTATTATAGCTCTGAATGCCGGTTGACTTGCGTGACTTATCCGCCACCAACTAGGGTTCAAGCCGCAATGTTTTAGGGCACTTTCTGCCTGTGAAACAAACATAAATTTTTCTGGCCGCTGCTACAGCAGCGACTGCAACAATACCTAATTTTTCAGGCATGTGTACATGCCTAATTTTTCGGCCCTCTGGTGCTGCACTGTGGCTTCAAAAACCAAACCAAAAAAAAGGCACATAGTGACCCTATGTAGGGGGATTAGTCCCTATTCTGCTCCGTGTCAGTGTGTATCCGGGATTTGACTATCTTTATTCAGATTCAAAAATTACAATTCCAGGAAAAATTTAACAAACAATTACAAGAACATGTTATGCACATCATAGAAACAACGTGAACCTCTTTAAAGCCACAAACTTAAGACAAAAAATACGTACACACAATGTGTAAGGGTTTGAAAGAAAATTCTGAATCCTTACATGTTAACTTTATCATTTGTTTGATTTTTGTGAACCATATATAAACTACAAGCAGCGTGAAAACTATAAAAACTCAAGTGGCCATGCTGATCAAATTAAATAGTATGCTTTACACAGCGTATAAGGGTGCTGTCACAGCACAACGGGAATCTAACAGGGGAAGAGGGGAAAGTCATCCTCCTCCTCCCACGACCACGCCATATCTGCCAAGTGACCCTATGTAGGGGTAACAGTCTCTATTCTGCTCTGTGTCAGTGTGTATCATGGTCTCTGAGGACAGGTGTCAATCCATATCTGCCAAGTGACCCTATGTAGGGGGAACAGTCTCTTTTCTGCTCTGTGTCAGTGTGTATCATGGGCTCTGAGGACAGGTGTCAATCCATATCTCCCAAGTGACCCTATGTAGAGGGAACAGTCTCTATTCTGCTCTGTGTGAGGAGGAAGAATGGGAAATGAGTAGCTCAGCATCCAACCTTGTGCAAATGGGGTCTTTCATGCGGTCGTGCACATAGTGACCCTATGTAGGGGGAACAGTCTCTATTCTGCTCTGTGTCAGTGTGTATCATGGTCTCTGAGGACAGGTGTCAATCCATACCTGCCAAGTGACACTGTAGGGGGAACAGTCTCTATTCTGCTCTGTGTCAGTGTGTATCATGGGCTCTGAGGACAGGTGTCAATCCATACCTGCCAAGTGACCCTATGTAGGGTGAACAGTGTAAGGACATGAAGGGGTGCTGCCCTGCGACAGCACTGTCCCTTTAAATGTGGGAACCAACTTAGCAGAGAAATAATGCTAGGACACGATGAATGGAGTAATAAAGAAAATGTATTAAAGAAAACCAAAGGATAGATATATATATATATATAATATACAAAACAAAATATGACAATGCCACAAATATATAAATATATACAATAAATCAATATATACAATAGAGCAGGCAGAGTACACGATAGTCCTTAGGCAGAGGTAAAGGCTTTAGGCAGGATAGTGCAGCCACCACAGAATATAAGTGGGGCACAGATCCTAAGCCACCAAGCACTAAATAAACACCAAGGTGCAAGGCCCGAAGCAGGTCACACAAAAATAAGGCAGCAAGGTCAGGATCACTGGAAAGGGAGTATGGGCAGGAACACTGCAGGCGAACACTGGAACAGGAGGCACAGGACACAGGATCGGGCAGAGACAAGAACACAGGACCATAAGGACATCGGAACATAGGATCAGGATACACAGGATACAAGACACAGGAGCAAGGAGTCAGAATCACGGGAAGCAGGAAACAGCAGGTACAGGATAATGATCTGACCGGGAGTGAGGGGAGAAACCAGAATATATAGGTGCTAAACAAGGGCCAGGTGTAGTGCTTAACGAAAGGAAATGAGAAACAGTGCCAAACAGAAACAGTGGTGAGTGCGAGTACTGCACGAGGGCATATTAACTAAGGAGTGTCGTGACAAACAGTCTCTATTCTGCTCTGTGTCAGTGTGTATCATGGTCTGAGGACAGGTGTCAATCCATACCTGCCAAGTGACCCTATGTATGGGGAACAGTCTCTATTCTGCTCTTTGTCAGTGTGTATCATGGTCTGAGGACAGGTGTCAATCCATACCTGCCAAGTGACCCTATGTATGGGGAACAGTCTCTATTCTGCTCTTTGTCAGTGTGTATCAGGGGCTTTGAGGACAGGTGTCAATCCATACCTGCCAAGTGACCCTATGTAGGGGGAACAGTCTCTATTATGCTCTGTGTCAGTGTGTATCATGGGCTCTGAGGACAGTTGTCAATCCATACCTGCCAAGTGACCCTATGTAGGGGGAACAGTCTCTATTATGCTCTGTGTCAGTGTGTATCATGGTCTCTGAGGACAGGTGTCAATCCATATCTGCCAAGTGACGATATGTAGCGGGAACAGTCTCTATTCTGCTCTGTGTCAGTGTGTATTATGGTCTCTGAGGACAGGTGTCAATCCATACCTGCCAAGTGACCCTATAAAGGGTGAACAGTCTCTATTCTGCTCTGTGTCAGCGTGTATCATGGTCTGAGGACGGGGAACAGTCTCTATTCTGCTCTGTGTCAGTGTGTATCATGGTCTCTGAGGACAGGTGTCAATCCATATCTGCCTAGTGACGATATGTAGGGGGAACAGTCTCTATTCTGCTCTGTGTCAGTGTGTATCATGGTCTCTGAGGACAGGTGTCAATCCATACCTGCCAAGTGACCCTATGTAAGGGGAACAGTCTCTATTCTGCTCTTTGTCAGTGTGTATCAGGGGCTCTGAGGACGGGGAACAGTCTCTATTCTGCTCTGTCTCAGTGTGTATCATGGTCTCTGAGGACAGGTGTCAATCCATATCTGCCAAGTGACCCTATGTAGGGGGAACAGTCTCTATTCTGTTCTGTGTCAGTGTGTATCATGGTCTCTGAGGACAGGTGTCAATCCATACCTGCCAAGTGACCCTATGTAGGGTGAACAGTCTCTATTCTGCTCTGTGTCAACGTGTATCATGGTCTCTGAGGACAGGTGTCAATCCATACCTGCCAAGTGACCCTATGTATGGGGTGCAGTCTCTATTCTGCTCTGTGTCAGTGTGTATCATGGGCTCTGAGGACGGGGAACAGTCTCTATTCTGCTCTGTGTCAGTGTGTATCATGGTCTCTGAGGACAAGTGTCAATCCATATCTGCCAAGTGACCCTATGTAGGGGGAACAGTCTCTATTCTGCTCTGTGTCAGTGTGTATCATGGTCTCTGAGGACAGGTGTCAATCCATACCTGCCAAGTGACCCTATGTAGGGGGAACAGTCTCTGTTCTGCTCTGTGTCAGTGTGTATCATGGTCTCTGAGGACAAGTGTCAATCCATATCTGCCAAGTGACCCTATGTAGGGGGAACAGTCTCTATTATGCTCTGTGTCAGTGTGTATCATGGGCTCTGAGGACAGGTTTTAATCCATACCTGCCAAGTGACCCTATGTAGGGGGAACAGTCTCTATTCTGCTCTGTGTGAGGAGGAGGAACGGGAAATGAGTAGCTCGGCATCCAACCTTGTGCAAATGGGGTCTTTCATGCGGCCTGGTGAGGGACCCTCGTATAAAAAGGCTGAAGGAGAACGACCTGTGCTGGATGTCCACGCTACTAGACCCCCTGTGTATAAGCAGACAGTGGCGGAAATGTTACCGAATTACAAGTCGGAAAGGATGCAGCATTTGCAAAATAAATTAAAAAGTATGCTTTACACAGCGTATAAGGGTGATGTCACAGCACAACAGGAATCTAACAGGGGAAGAGGTGAAAGTCATCCTCCTCCTCCCACGACCACGCCATATCTGCCAAGTGACCCTATGTAGGGGTAACAGTCTCTATTCTGCTCTGTGTCAGTGTGTATCATGGTCTCTGAGGACGGGGAACAGTCTCTATTCTGCTCTGTGTCAGTGTGTATCATGGTCTCTGAGGACAGGTGTCAATCCATATCTGCCAAGTGACCCTAAGTAGGTGGAACAGTCCCTATTCTGCTCTGTGTCAGTGTGTATCAGGGTCTCTGAGGATAGGTGTCAATCCATATGTCAAGGTGTCAATCCATATGTCAAGGTGTCAATATGTCATATGTCAGGTGTCAATCCATATCCATTGTGATTTTGGAATGTTAGGTGATTTCTGCCCTTTATGTATTAAAACCAGACTCTGCATCAACTGTGTTATTTTCCATGGGAGTTTTGCTATGGATCCCCCTCCGGCATGCCACAGTCCAGGTGTTAGTCCCCTTGAAACAACTTTTCCATCACTTTTGTGGCCAGAAACAGTCTCTGTGGGTTTTAAAATTTGCCTGACCATTGAAGTCAATGGCGGTTTGCCCGGTTCGCCGGTTCGCGAAAGTTTCCGTTCGCCGTTCGCGAACCGAAAATTTCGTGTTCGCGACATCACTAATCCCCAATAATGTTCTTAAGGTCATGATCTGTCTCTAATACATGCCAAAATGTGTTTAATGTGTGTTTAACATGTCTAGATTTATTATTATAGTTTAAGACAATGGGGATGCCTCTTGAATTTAAATCTTTTTTGGTTTTATCTTTCTTTTTTACATTATATTCCAAGATTTGGCTTCTATCTAGAGCGCTAACTTATTATAGTTGTTTATCCAAAAGTGCAGAATCATAATGTTTGGTTAAAAACTGATCCTTAAGATGGTTGGCTTGAAAAACAAATGTTTCCTTAACGCTACAATTCTGTAAAACCCGTAAAAATTTGCCATTTGGAATATTGCAAAGCCAAGGTGCATAATGACATCTATCTACATCAATGAAGCTATTGACATCTACTTTTTTGAAAAAAGTGCGGGTTTTGATGGGGCAGTCTTCAATATATAATTCAAGATCTAAAAAATGCACCCTGGTTTTGCTACATTCACAAGAAAGGACAATATTTCTTTAATTCTGATTTAGAAAGTCTAAAAATAGGTCAAGGGAGGGCTTATCTCCCTTCCAAATAAAAAAATACATCATCAATGTACCTATAGTGGACCGGGTTCGTACTCCACACATGCTCCCCTGAGAGAAAACATTCCTCCCAGTGGCACATGAAAAGATTTACGTAACTGGGTGCTGTACCAATGAGCTGTAAAAAATAAGACCAAAAATAATTGTGGCATAAAATAAACTGAATAGCTCCCAAGATAAAATTAGATTAATCATGCAAAAAAACACCAAGTTTAAGAAAATATTCAACTGTCTCACAGCCTAGCTGGTGGGAAATAATTGTGTACAGTCTGCTACTGTCACAAGTAACTAAAACATATTCTTCCTCCCACTGAATCTCTAAGAGTTCTTTAATAAGTTGGGTATAATCCTTTAAATAGGTGGGTTGTGACACAACTAAAGGCTGTAGTAGCCTATCAATATATTGAGACAGATGGCTGGTTAAAGAATCAACCCCGGCTACGGGGGGGGTGTGGGGGCTTGGGATCTTTATGGATTTTTGGAAGAATATACAGGACAGGGGTCTTAAAAACTGATATATCGAGGAAATTAAAGTCATCAGAATTCAAAATATTAAGGTTTCTTCCTTTTTGTATTAAAACTTTATCATCCTCAAAATAGGCATTATATGGATCTTTGTCTAATTTTTTTGTAAGTGGTTAGTGTAACGGATCGACGGGCAACTCGACTGGGTACCTCCATTGAAGGATGCTCCTAGCGCTTCCTGAGGGTTTCCAGCACTCCAGCCAACACCATAACCACCATAGACTCCTTCAGAGGGTAAACCAGGAACACACGCTTAGAAGTGTTTAGCAGTGAATATAGCAAGAGAGTATGCAGAGCATAGCAATCCCTTTTAGGAGATTCCCCCAATAAGATTCGACACTCCAAATTGAGGGGGAAGTAGAACTGACTGTACTGGCACATACAGCCTCTTTTATTCACATTCTACACACATAGTACTGCCCACAGGGTTTTGCAGAACAACCAATCAATACGTACAATACACTCAGACAGTCCCACACAAAATCCTCCCCTCTGCCTGTGACATAATTACTGAACACAATGGTCTAAATTAATTATCACAGGCAGGAAAATACACAGTTTTACACAATATTCATAACTCAAAAAGTATACATCACATTCACACATTTTCAGAATCAGCATACTCCAAATACAAACATACGTGAAAATCATGCAAATTGGTCCAGTGGGTCAAAAGTTGAAAGTCCCTTTGTGACCAAATGAAGCATGGCTTTTCTGCCCAAAACCAGTTCCACAGAGTCTTCTATCCTGGAGATAATTTGGAAGTAATCCAATTACCTCCTAGAGTGGAGTCTGTGCCCCAGAGCGAGCCAGAAGCCTCAGATGACTCACAGGATGAAGGAGAACTCAGCACATTGCCCCCTTCTGGTAGAGTATACCATAACACAAATTCTGATGATGATTCCTCTCCCTCTACAAAGGGGGACATCAAGAGACTGCCTGTGGATCTTAGACAGGTCTGGAAGGCCTTAGACAGGTCTGGAAGGCCTGTCCTACAAGAGGCTCAAGCCGAAATAGGCATCCTACACCAGAAGGTGTCTGCTGTGGAGGAGATGGAGAAGACACGAGACCGTGAATTACAGAACACAAAACACCAAATAGAGGGCCTTAGCATACAGGTCAAGCAGCTGCACAAGATTGTGACCTCCCTGGAATCCCACCACCACCGTCAGAACATACGCCTTTGAGGTATTCCTGAAGAGATCAGCGTAGGCACAGTCTTGCCATTTGTCCAAAGAATGGTTATTTATGGGTATATAATGCAACACAGATACCCCAGTTATTCTGTCCTCTTTTAGAGTAAGAAAATCAGCTGCTGCACCGGCAGGAGCACCCAGAGACGTTATTGCAACTACAATGGATTGTCAGGATTTCTGTAGATGCCCAACATGCAGAACTTAAGTACCGTATATACTCGAGTATAAGCCGAGTTTTTCAGCCCATTTTTTTGGCTGAAAAACCCCAACTCGGCTTATACTCGAGTCAGAGTCTGTATTATGGCAATTTGCATTGCCATAATACAGACTGGGGGGAGAGGGGGGCTGGCAGAGCTGTACTTACCTTTCCTGCAGCTCCTGTCAGCTCTCTCCTCCTCTGCCGGTCCGTTCAGCACCTCGGTCAGCTCCCAGTGTAAGTCTCGCGAGAGCCGCGGCTCTCGCGAGACTTACACTGGGAGCTGACAGAGAGAGCTGCACAGACCGCGCGGAGGAGGAGAGAGCTGACAGGAGCTGCAGAACAGGTAAGTACAGCTCTGCCAGCCCCCCTCTCCCCTCACTGAACTGCCACTGGACCACCAGGGAAGGAGCCCCCCTCCCTGCTATGTATCAAGCAGGGAGGGGGGACGAAAAAAAATATATAATAAAAAAATAAGAAATAATAATAAAAAATGTATAATAACAAAAAAAAGAGGTATAAGGACAACTATGGGAGGGAGGGGGGGGGATAAGGACCACTATGGGAGGGGGGGGGATAAGGACCACTATGGGAGGGGGGGGGGGGATAAGGACCACTATGGGAGGGGGGGGGATAAGGACCACTATGGGAGGGAGGGGGGGGATAAGGACCACTATGGGAGGGAGGGGGTGGGATAAGGACCACTATGGGAGGGAGGGGGGGTATAAGGACCACTATGGGAGGGAGGGGGGATAAGGACCACTATGGGAGGGAGGGGGGGGATAAGGACCACTATGGGAGGGAGGGGGGGTATAAGGACCACTATGGGAGGGAGGGGGTGGGATAAGGACCACTATGGGAGGGAGGGGGGGTATAAGGACCACTATTGGAGGGAGGGGGGGATAAGGACCACTATGGGAGGGAGGGGGGTATAAGGACCACTATGGGAGGGAGGGGGGGGATAAGGACCACTATGGGAGGGAGGGGGGGGATAAGGACCACTATGGGAGGGAGGGGGGGTATAAGGACCACTATGGGAGGGAGAGGGGGGGATAAGGACCACTATGGGAGGGAGGGGGGGTATAAAGACCACTATGGGAGGGAGGGGGGGTATATGGACCACTATGGGAGGGATGGGGGGGGATATGGACCACTATGGGAGGGATGGGGGGGGATAAGGACCACTATGAGAGGGAGGGGGTGGGATAAGGACCACTAGGGGAGGGGAGGGTAAGGACCACTAGGGGAGGGGTGAGTCAGGACCACTGGGGGGGGGGGTGAAGGAACACGGGGGTGGGGAGGTAAGGACCACTGAGGGAGGAGGAGGGGAAGTCAGGACATATGGGGGGGGAGGGGTCGGCAAAATGTTTTTTGCCTACGGCGGCAAATATCCTTGCACCGGCCCTGCACACACTGCATTCACACACTGCATTCATACACACACACACTGCATTCATGCACACACACTGCACTCATACACACACGCTGCACTCATACACACACGCTGCACTCATACACACACACATACGCACACACTGCATTCATTATACACACACTGTAAATAAATATTCAATTAATATATATTTTTTAGGATCTAATTTTATTTAGAAATTTACCAGTAGCTGCTGCATTTCCCACCCTAGTCTTATACTCGAGTCAATAAGTTTTCCCAGTTTTTTGGGATAAAATTAGGGGCCTCGGCTTATATTCGGGTCGGCTTATACTCGAGTATATACGGTAGATATAAAGCAAATACCTAAGACGTATTACCGGACCTTAGAATGGCTGGATTTAATGTAAAAAGGGAAAAGACAAAAGAAAGGGAAAAGCCAAGACAAAGGTATAATGCAAATGATAAACAAGCCAAAGGTCGAGGAATGGAGATATCAGAATAGTCAGGAGCCAAGCCAAAAGTCAAGGAATACAGAGATTGGATCGTCAATAAGGGAAGCCAAGGTAACCAACTGGAAACCACGACAGGGAACAGAGAAATGGACAAACTAGGTTTAAATAGCTAAAGGCATTTCCTGATAGGCTGTAGGGAAACATGTGATCAAGCTTGTGTGTAACACACCCAAATTAAACTAATTAATCTGGCTCTTTAAGGGTTAAACAGGAAACCCTTTATTATTCACAGCAGCAGCGGGTGGCGCCCTTAATGATAGAGAGCCAGCTGCTGAGAGAGGAGAGGTCACCTCTGGTGAGTATTTGGCAGTATTCCCCTTAGTTTGTGGGAATACCACTGTAGCAATACACGGCGTGACAGGGACATTGCAGTGAGAACCGCTATAATGGCCAAATCTAGATCTTTGGGGATGGTGAGCTTTGAGAGTCACAATGTGTCTATCTACAGTGACATCACATTCTCCGCCCTCGCAGAATGCAGGAAGTTGGCACCAACCACCAGAATACTTAGGGGTCATTCAATTAAGTATTGTTGGAATGCAGAAGGATCTCTTGCAGTCACTCAGGGCGGCGTGACAGTACCCCCTCCCTGAGACCCGCCCACCGGGTGGGATTGGGCCGGCTTATTGGGAAACCGGGCATGAAAAGCACGCAGCAAGCGAGCAGCATGAACGTCAGGGGCAGGAACCCACGAACGCTCCTCCGGACCATAACCCTTCCAATGGATTAAATACTGCAACACACCCCGCGACCATCTGGAGTCTACAATCGCCTGGATCTCATACTCCTCCTGGCCTTCAACTGACACAGGCGAAGGACAGAATGAGCGCACAACAAAGATTTAAGCAGGGATACATGAAACACATTGGGGATACGCAATGCCAGAGGTAGCATAAGACACTGGATTAATTTTCCTGGAGATCACATATGGGCCGATGAACCGGGGTGCCAACTTCATGGTCGGAACTTTCAACCGGATGTTGCAAGTGGAAAGCCAGACCTTATCTCCAACAACATAATTAGGTGCCATAGAGCGACGTTTGTCAGCATAGACTTTATGACGAGAGGAGGCCAAAGACAAAGCATGCTGCACGTGCTTCCACCTCTCTTGAAGATCATGGAGGTGCCAATCAAGAGCAGTTAAACCAGTCTCACAAAAATGCAAGGGTACAACAGGAGGATGTCTACCACTAGTGATGTAAAAAGGACTATGCTGGGAAGAATCATGAATAGCGTTGTTATGCGCAAATTCAGCATAAGACAAGAGATGTTACAGGTGTCATGATTGTGTGAAATGAAACATCTCAACAATCCCTCTATTGACTGGTTAACCCTTTCAGTAGCCCCGTTGGTCTGGGGGTGATATGAGGAAGAAAAAGACAATGTAAGTCCAAGTTCAGAACAAAATCTCCTCCAAAATCTAGAAATTAATTGAGTCCCTCGATCTGACACTATTTCTTGAGGTAACCCATGTAAACTGTATATCTCCCTAATGAAGATCTGAGCTAATTCAGCTGATGTGGGGAGCTTACAAAGAGGGATTAAATTAACAATTTTCGAGAAACAATCTACCACCGTTAAAATGGTAGTATACCCCTGGATGGAGGTAGATCGACTTTGAAGTCCATAGCAATGTGGGACCAAGGTGTTTCAGGAACAGGAAGTGGCTGTAAGAGACCACATGGTAGTTTATGAGGGGTTTTGGTTACAGCGCAAACGGTACATGCCTGGACATAATCAGTGACATCTATATGCATAGAAGGCCACCAAAACTGTCTTGATATGGAAGACAAGGTTTTTAGAATACCTGGATGGCCGGCTGACTTGTTGTCATGGTACAAGGAGAGTATTTCTGTCCTCTCTGTAGGTGACACAAACAGTTTATCGTTGTGTTTGTTGTTAGGAGCCTGGGTTTGAGTATTATGTACCTTGTCCATTAATGCAGAGTACATGGTTAATATAGTGGTACCCACTATGCGTTCCGGAGGTACGATGGGCACCACCTCGAGATCCTGATATGAGTTGGTTTCGAACTGTCGTGATAAGGCATCAGCTTTGGTATTACGGGAACCAGGCCTATATGTGATAATAAAATTGAAACGTGAAAGAAACAGGAACATCTGGCTTGTCTTGGCGAGAGACGTTTAGCCTCACTGATATATGCCAGGTTCTTGTGGTCTGTTATAATCATGACGGGTACTTTAGCTCCCTCTACCAAATGTCTCCACTCCTTCAGGGCCAGGGTTATCGCTAATAATTCCCTGTTCCCTATATCATAATTGGCCTCTGCTGGGGATAAGTTTTTGGAGAAGAAGCCACAAGAATGGAGTGGAGCGTTTTTGGACTCACGTTGAGAGAGGACTGCTCCAACCCCTGTCTCCGAAGCATCAACCTCCAATACAAAAGGCTTGAAAGGGTCAGGATGCACAAGCACCGGGGCGGTTAAAAAAAAGAGACTTCGATTGTTCAAAGGTAGTCAAAGCTGCAGAGGGCCAGACATGGTTTTCAGTCTATTTTCGTGTAAGACTGGTAATGGGAGATATGACCGAGGATAACCCCTTTATGAATCTGTGGTAATAGTTCGCAAAGCCTACGAACCTTTGAATGGCTTTAAGGCCTTTAGGTCTGGGCCATTGCAAAATTGCCTCTAGCTTCTTGGGATCCATTTCAAAACCCTTTGCTGAAATAATGTAACCCAAAAACTGTACCTCTGTCTGGTGAAATAAACATTTCTCCAATTTACAATATAAACCATTGCGTAACAGAGTTGTAAGTACTTGTGATACCTGAATGTGGTGTGTAGTAATGTCTGGGGAATACATGAGGATATCGTCTAGGTTGACTAGAACACAAGAATGAATTAATTCACTTAAGACATCGTTAATCAGGTCTTGGAAAACCGCCGGAGCATTGCATAAACCAAAAGGCATTACTAGATACTCGTAATGTCCACTCCGTGTGTTAAATGCGGTTTTCCATTTATGGTTCTCTTTTATTCTGCCAAGATTATATGCGCTCTTGAGGTCTAATTTCGTAAACACCTTAGTCCCCTAAGTCTATCAAAGAGTTCAGTGATAAGGAGGACTGAATATACATTCCTTATAGTGATCTTATTAAGAACTCTATAGTCAATACAAGGCCGTAGGTGTCCCTCTTTCTTAGACACAAAGAAGAAACCTGCACCTGCAGGAGAGGAAGACCTATGTATTAAGCCTTTGACAAGAGCATCCTGGATATACTCTTCCATAATTCGTTCTCATGGGGGGATAGATGATACACCCTTCCCTTAGGTGGCATAGTGCCTGGTAGAAGGTCTTTGGCACAATCATAAGGCCGGTGCGGGGGTAGCGTCTCGGCATTGGCTTTGTTGAATACCTCCTTAACATGGAGGGATCACCGTGGATAAGGGGGCCGCAATGGGTACATTAATGTGACCTACAGGCTTAACAGGAAACAGACACTGATCTTTACAAGTTATACCCCATGACTGGATCTCACCCTTAACCCAATCTAAGACCGGATTGTGACTCACCAACCAGGGAAACCCAAGAATGACAGGACATTAAGGACTTGAAATAACTTGTAGAACTATATTTTCCCTATGTAGTATTCCAATTGACAGGGATAACAGAAGGGTCTCATGGGTTATATGAGGTGTCAGAAGGGGTCTACCATCTATGGCCACAACGGCCAAGGTGTGGATCTCTCCCCCAAGGGGACAAGAAGGTCATTCACAAACTTCATGTCTATAAAATTCTCAGCGGCTCCAGAATCAATTAGAGCATTGCATGGTATATCATGAGTACCCCAAGATAAAATTACAGGCAGGAGAAATCTGTTGTGAGGCAAGATAGAGGACGGTTTCACAACACCTAAGGTCGGTTCTCTAACGGTGCTTAGTTGCTTAGGTGCGTATTGGGCAATTTAAGTGCAGATTTCCCACAATACACGCACAGACCCTCAGCCCTATGGTATTGTCTCTCAAATTCTGACAGCTCCATTACTCCCAGTTGCATAGGTTCTGGTTCATTAGCAACTATAGGAGCAGATGGAGTCAAACGAGGAGCTGGGAGGACAGGGGTATGGTTAGTCCGTGACTTGGTTTTAGCCCTCTCCCTAAGATGGTTGGCTATATCCATCATATATATGATATAGTCCTCCAGCAGATCTGGAAGATCTTTGGCCACTGTCTTATCTAATAGAGCCTCAGAGATGCCTTCTGAGAAAGCAGTCACCAAGCCACTGCTTGTCCAGTCTACCTCTGCCACTAGCGTGCGGAAATCTATGGCATAGTCCGCAACGGATCTATTGCCCTGTTTTATCCGCATGAATGCCTTGGCTGCCTTCTTTCCTTTCCCAAGGGGTTCAAAAGATCTCTTAAACTCTGTTATAAACTCTACATAGTTGTAGGCTATGGTTTTCCCACTCTCCCATAGGGGATTAGCCCAGGCTAGGGCTTTACCGGATAGCTGGTTTATCAAATATTCGATTTTAGCCCTGCCAGATGGGAAAGAATCAGGAGATGCCTCAAAGTGATACTCTCTGGTTAATGAAACCCCTACACTCCTGGAAATTACCACTGAATCTAGGCGGAGGGGATAAGCTTATAGTGGGGCTCTCTGACCACTAGATGCTGCCACAGCAGCATGATGTGGAGCCTGAACAGAGGTTGTCTCCGATTGAAGGTGTGCAGTACGAGTCAATAAAGTCTGGAAGGCCTGGGGAAACTGATCCATGTGGCGATCATGTTCCTCCAGTTTAGACTCGCATGATGACACCTGTCTACTTAAGTCTGCAGGGTCCATGGCCCCTGTCGTAATGTCAGGATTTCTGTAGATGCCCAACACGCAGAACTTAAGTAGATATAAAGCAAATACCTAAGACGTATTATCGGACCTTAGAATAGCCGGATTTAACGTAAAAAGGAAAAAAGACAAAAGAAAGGGAAAAGCCAAGACACAGGTATAACGCAAACGATAAACAAGCCAAAGGTAGAGGAATGGAGATATCAGAATAGTCAGAAGCCAAGCCAAAAGTCAAGGAATACAGAGATTGGATAGTCAATAAGGGAAGCCGAGGTCAGATACACAAGAAATCAATACAAGTAACGCACTCTCAGATAAGCAACTGGAAACCACGAAATCCAATGGGGTCTCCCCGCACAGGTTCAAATCCTGTTCACAGCGAGAGAAATTACTGTTTTTAAAGTTTTGAAAATGTGATTATGTTCATGCTAGATGAAATTGCTAATTAAGAAACTACATAAAGTAACGTTAGTATCTATTTAGAGACAATTCCTAAAAACATGCACGCTGAAATAAACGAATTCTTAAATCTACGTTTCTAGTTAAACCTACTCTTGCACTCCATATCAGAACAGTGATGCCAGCTTTAAAACTAGAAAGGTAGATCAACATTCTGCTGTGGAGTGCAAGATTAGGTTGTTACCTATGGATATTGGCTGCTTGAGACCCTCACTTTTTGGGAAATTGCCTCAACATTTTTTTCAGGATAACTTAAGGTTGAAATTCTGTTCACAGCGAGAAATAGAATTGTTTTGAAATTTAAAAAACGGGTGTAAAGATATTTCCCATAGCACACATACCAGGATAACTTCAGGTTCAAATCCTGTTCACAGCGAGAAATAGAATTGTTTTGAAATTTGAAAATGTTGAACATGAAAATGGTTGTAAAGATATTTCCCATAGCACACATATCAGGATAACTTCAGGTTCAAATCCTGTTCACAGCGAGAAAAAGAATTGTTTTGAAATTTGAAAATGTTGAACATGAAAACTGGTGTAAAGATATTTCCCATAGCACACATACCAACGCTGTTCTTTCAAAACGGCAGAATATCCACTTAAATTGCACAAATACATGGTTGTTTACTAAATTGAGTATGTTTTTAAAGTTGAAAATGTGATTATTCCTCTTAATGTTGATACAAAACATTCTTCTGCTATCTGTGGCAATAAATGACACACCAACGCAACAAAAAAAGAAGAGTGACATTACCACAAAAGAAAACAGGCTGTGATGGCCGAGTGGTTAAGGCGTTGGACTTGAAATCCAATGGGGTCTCCCCGCACAGGTTCAAATCCTGTTCACAGCGAGATAGATTTCTGTTTTTAAAGTTGAAAATGTGATTATGCTAGATGAAATTGCATATATAGAATCTGCGTAAAGTGATGTTAGTATCTATATAGAGACAATTCCTAAAAACGTGCATGTTGAAATAAATGACTTCTTACATCTACATTTCTAGTTTTAAAGCTGGCATCAACGTTCTGCTATGGAGTGCAAGAGTAGGTTTTTACTTATGGACATGTTCACGTTATTGTTGCATTCTAGAGTTGGATAGGTTAGTATGGATTAAGTGAGCAGCAAATGAAAAGATGGGCTGTTGGCTGCATGATACCTTCACTTTTTAGGAAAGTGCCTCAACATTTTCTTCACAAAAACTTCAGGATAAAGCACCCACAGATTCCTTGCATCATATCTACTAAATTGAGCTGTAATGTTTGTGTTACTCAATGAGCATGCATTTACTTCCGAAAAAAAAGATACTGCTGGAAAAAAGTGACATTAACTGAGCAGCAGAAAAGCTGTGATGGCCGAGTGGTTAAGGCGTTGGATTCGAAATCCAATGGGGTCTCCCCGCACAGGTTCAAATCCTGTTCACAGCGAGAGAAATTACTGTTTTTAAAGTTTTGAAAATGTGATTATGTTCATGCTAGATGAAATTGCACATTAAGAAACTGCATAAAGTGACGTTAGTATCTATTTAGAGACAATTCCTAAAAACATGCACGCTGAAATAAATTAATTCTTAAATCTACGTTTCTAGTTAAACCTACTCTTGCACTCCATAGCAGAACGTTGATGCCAGCTTTAAAACTAGAAAGTTAGATGTAAGAAGTCATTTATTTCAACATGCACGTTTTTAGGAATTGTCTCTAAATAGATACTAACATCACTTTACGCAGATTCTATATATGCAATTTCATCTTGCATAATCACATTTTCAACTTTAAAAACAGAGACACTTCTTCAAAACATGCACGCTGAAATAAATGTCTTCTTAAATCTACGTTTCTAGTTATAAAACAGGCATCAACATTCTGCTGTGGAGTGCAAGATTAGGTTGTTACCTATGGATATTGGCTGCTTGAGACCCTCACTTTTTGGGAAATTGCCTCAACATTTTTTTCAGGATAACTTAAGGTTGAAATTCTGTTCACAGCGAGAAATAGAATTGTTTTGAAATTTAAAAAACGGGTGTAAAGATATTTCCCATAGCACACATACCAGGATAACTTCAGGTTCAAATCCTGTTCACAGCGAGAAATAGAATTGTTTTGAAATTTGAAAATGTTGAACATGAAAATGGTTGTAAAGATATTTCCCATAGCACACATATCAGGATAACTTCAGGTTCAAATCCTGTTCACAGCGAGAAAAAGAATTGTTTTGAAATTTGAAAATGTTGAACATGAAAACTGGTGTAAAGATATTTCCCATAGCACACATACCAACGCTGTTCTTTCAAAACGGCAGAATATCCACTTAAATTGCACAAATACATGGTTGTTTACTAAATTGAGTATGTTTTTAAAGTTGAAAATGTGATTATTCCTCTTAATGTTGATACAAAACATTCTTCTGCTATCTGTGGCAATAAATGACACACCAACGCAACAAAAAAAGAAGAGTGACATTACCACAAAAGAAAACAGGCTGTGATGGCCGAGTGGTTAAGGCGTTGGACTTGAAATCCAATGGGGTCTCCCCGCACAGGTTCAAATCCTGTTCACAGCGAGATAGATTTCTGTTTTTAAAGTTGAAAATGTGATTATGCTAGATGAAATTGCATATATAGAATCTGCGTAAAGTGATGTTAGTATCTATATAGAGACAATTCCTAAAAACGTGCATGTTGAAATAAATGACTTCTTACATCTACATTTCTAGTTTTAAAGCTGGCATCAACGTTCTGCTATGGAGTGCAAGAGTAGGTTTTTACTTATGGACATGTTCACGTTATTGTTGCATTCTAGAGTTGGATAGGTTAGTATGGATTAAGTGAGCAGCAAATGAAAAGATGGGCTGTTGGCTGCATGATACCTTCACTTTTTAGGAAAGTGCCTCAACATTTTCTTCACAAAAACTTCAGGATAAAGCACCCACAGATTCCTTGCATCATATCTACTAAATTGAGCTGTAATGTTTGTGTTACTCAATGAGCATGCATTTACTTCCGAAAAAAAAGATACTGCTGGAAAAAAGTGACATTAACTGAGCAGCAGAAAAGCTGTGATGGCCGAGTGGTTAAGGCGTTGGATTCGAAATCCAATGGGGTCTCCCCGCACAGGTTCAAATCCTGTTCACAGTGAGAGAAATTACTGTTTTTAAAGTTTTGAAAATGTGATTATGTTCATGCTAGATGAAATTGCACATTAAGAAACTGCATAAAGTGACGTTAGTATCTAGTTAGAGACAATTCCTAAAAACATGCACGCTGAAATAAATTAATTCTTAAATCTACGTTTCTAGTTAAACCTACTCTTGCACTCCATAGCAGAACGTTGATGCCAGCTTTAAAACTAGAAAGTTAGATGTAAGAAGTCATTTATTTCAACATGCACGTTTTTAGGAATTGTCTCTAAATAGATACTAACATCACTTTACGCAGATTCTATATATGCAATTTCATCTTGCATAATCACATTTTCAACTTTAAAAACAGAGACACTTCTTCAAAACATGCACGCTGAAATAAATGTCTTCTTAAATCTACGTTTCTAGTTATAAAACAGGCATCAACATTCTGCTGTGGAGTGCAAGATTAGGTTGTTACCTATGGATATTGGCTGCTTGAGACCCTCACTTTTTGGGAAATTGCCTCAACATTTTTTTCAGGATAACTTAAGGTTGAAATTCTGTTCACAGCGAGAAATAGAATTGTTTTGAAATTTAAAAAACGGGTGTAAAGATATTTCCCATAGCACACATACCAGGATAACTTCAGGTTCAAATCCTGTTCACAGCGAGAAATAGAATTGTTTTGAAATTTGAAAATGTTGAACATGAAAATGGTTGTAAAGATATTTCCCATAGCACACATATCAGGATAACTTCAGGTTCAAATCCTGTTCACAGCGAGAAAAAGAATTGTTTTGAAATTTGAAAATGTTGAACATGAAAACTGGTGTAAAGATATTTCCCATAGCACACATACCAACGCTGTTCTTTCAAAACGGCAGAATATCCACTTAAATTGCACAAATACATGGTTGTTTACTAAATTGAGTATGTTTTTAAAGTTGAAAATGTGATTATTCCTCTTAATGTTGATACAAAACATTCTTCTGCTATCTGTGGCAATAAATGACACACCAACGCAACAAAAAAAGAAGAGTGACATCACCCCAAAAGAAAACAGGCTGTGATGGCCGAGTGGTTAAGGCGTTGGACTTGAAATCCAATGGGGTCTCCCCGCACAGGTTCAAATCCTGATCACAGCGAGATAGATTTCTGTTTTTAAAGTTGAAAATGTGATTATGCTAGATGAAATTGCATATATAGAATCTGCGTAAAGTGATGTTAGTATCTATATAGAGACAATTCCTAAAAACGTGCATGTTGAAATAAATGACTTCTTACATCTACATTTCTAGTTTTAAAGCTGGCATCAACGTTCTGCTATGGAGTGCAAGAGTAGGTTTTTACTTATGGACATGTTCACGTTATTGTTGCATTCTAGAGTTGGATAGGTTAGTATGGATTAAGTGAGCAGCAAATGAAAAGATGGGCTGTTGGCTGCATGATACCTTCACTTTTTAGGAAAGTGCCTCAACATTTTCTTCACAAAAACTTCAGGATAAAGCACCCACAGATTCCTTGCATCATATCTACTAAATTGAGCTGTAATGTTTGTGTTACTCAATGAGCATGCATTTACTTCCGAAAAAAAAGATACTGCTGGAAAAAAGTGACATTAACTGAGCAGCAGAAAAGCTGTGATGGCCGAGTGGTTAAGGCGTTGGATTCGAAATCCAATGGGGTCTCCCCGCACAGGTTCAAATCCTGTTCACAGCGAGAGAAATTACTGTTTTTAAAGTTTTGAAAATGTGATTATGTTCATGCTAGATGAAATTGCACATTAAGAAACTGCATAAAGTGACGTTAGTATCTAGTTAGAGACAATTCCTAAAAACATGCACGCTGAAATAAATTAATTCTTAAATCTACGTTTCTAGTTAAACCTACTCTTGCACTCCATAGCAGAACGTTGATGCCAGCTTTAAAACTAGAAAGTTAGATGTAAGAAGTCATTTATTTCAACATGCACGTTTTTAGGAATTGTCTCTAAATAGATACTAACATCACTTTACGCAGATTCTATATATGCAATTTCATCTTGCATAATCACATTTTCAACTTTAAAAACAGAGACACTTCTTCAAAACATGCACGCTGAAATAAATGTCTTCTTAAATCTACGTTTCTAGTTATAAAACAGGCATCAACATTCTGCTGTGGAGTGCAAGATTAGGTTGTTACCTATGGATATTGGCTGCTTGAGACCCTCACTTTTTGGGAAATTGCCTCAACATTTTTTTCAGGATAACTTAAGGTTGAAATTCTGTTCACAGCGAGAAATAGAATTGTTTTGAAATTTAAAAAACGGGTGTAAAGATATTTCCCATAGCACACATACCAGGATAACTTCAGGTTCAAATCCTGTTCACAGCGAGAAATAGAATTGTTTTGAAATTTGAAAATGTTGAACATGAAAATGGTTGTAAAGATATTTCCCATAGCACACATATCAGGATAACTTCAGGTTCAAATCCTGTTCACAGCGAGAAAAAGAATTGTTTTGAAATTTGAAAATGTTGAACATGAAAACTGGTGTAAAGATATTTCCCATAGCACACATACCAACGCTGTTCTTTCAAAACGGCAGAATATCCACTTAAATTGCACAAATACATGGTTGTTTACTAAATTGAGTATGTTTTTAAAGTTGAAAATGTGATTATTCCTCTTAATGTTGATACAAAACATTCTTCTGCTATCTGTGGCAATAAATGACACACCAACGCAACAAAAAAAGAAGAGTGACATCACCCCAAAAGAAAACAGGCTGTGATGGCCGAGTGGTTAAGGCGTTGGACTTGAAATCCAATGGGGTCTCCCCGCACAGGTTCAAATCCTGATCACAGCGAGATAGATTTCTGTTTTTAAAGTTGAAAATGTGATTATGCTAGATGAAATTGCATATATAGAATCTGCGTAAAGTGATGTTAGTATCTATATAGAGACAATTCCTAAAAACGTGCATGTTGAAATAAATGACTTCTTACATCTACATTTCTAGTTTTAAAGCTGGCATCAACGTTCTGCTATGGAGTGCAAGAGTAGGTTTTTACTTATGGACATGTTCACGTTATTGTTGCATTCTAGAGTTGGATAGGTTAGTATGGATTAAGTGAGCAGCAAATGAAAAGATGGGCTGTTGGCTGCATGATACCTTCACTTTTTAGGAAAGTGCCTCAACATTTTCTTCACAAAAACTTCAGGATAAAGCACCCACAGATTCCTTGCATCATATCTACTAAATTGAGCTGTAATGTTTGTGTTACTCAATGAGCATGCATTTACTTCCGAAAAAAAGATACTGCTGGAAAAAAGTGACATTAACTAAGCAGCAGAAAAGCTGTGATGGCCGAGTGGTTAAGGCGTTGGATTCGAAATCCAATGGGGTCTCCCCGCACAGGTTCAAATCCTGTTCACAGCGAGAGAAATTACTGTTTTTAAAGTTTTGAAAATGTGATTATGTTCATGCTAGATGAAATTGCACATTAAGAAACTGCATAAAGTGACGTTAGTATCTATTTAGAGACAATTCCTAAAAACATGCACGCTGAAATAAATTAATTCTTAAATCTACGTTTCTAGTTAAACCTACTCTTGCACTCCATAGCAGAACGTTGATGCCAGCTTTAAAACTAGAAAGTTAGATGTAAGAAGTCATTTATTTCAACATGCACGTTTTTAGGAATTGTCTCTATATAGATACTAACATCACTTTACGCAGATTCTATATATGCAATTTCATCTTGCATAATCACATTTTCAACTTTAAAAACAGAGACACTTCTTCAAAACATGCACGCTGAAATAAATGTCTTCTTAAATCTACGTTTCTAGTTATAAAACAGGCATCAACATTCTGCTGTGGAGTGCAAGATTAGGTTGTTACCTATGGATATTGGCTGCTTGAGACCCTCACTTTTTGGGAAATTGCCTCAACATTTTTTTCAGGAAAACTTAAGGTTTAAATTCTGTTCACAGCGAGAAATAGAATTGTTTTGAAATTTAAAAAACGGGTGTAAAGATATTTCCCATAGCACACATACCAGGATAACTTCAGGTTCAAATCCTGTTCACAGCGAGAAATAGAATTGTTTTGAAATTTGAAAATGTTGAACATGAAAATGGTTGTAAAGATATTTCCCATAGCACACATATCAGGATAACTTCAGGTTCAAATCCTGTTCACAGCGAGAAAAAGAATTGTTTTGAAATTTGAAAATGTTGAACATGAAAACTGGTGTAAAGATATTTCCCATAGCACACATACCAACGCTGTTCTTTCAAAACGGCAGAATATCCACTTAAATTGCACAAATACATGGTTGTTTACTAAATTGAGTATGTTTTTAAAGTTGAAAATGTGATTATTCCTCTTAATGTTGATACAAAACATTCTTCTGCTATCTGTGGCAATAAATGACACACCAACGCAACAAAAAAAGAAGAGTGACATTACCCCAAAAGAAAACAGGCTGTGATGGCCGAGTGGTTAAGGCGTTGGACTTGAAATCCAATGGGGTCTCCCCGCACAGGTTCAAATCCTGTTCACAGCGAGATAGATTTCTGTTTTTAAAGTTGAAAATCTGATTATGCTAGATGAAATTGCATATATAGAATCTGCGTAAAGTGATGTTAGTATCTATATAGAGACAATTCCTAAAAACGTGCATGTTGAAATAAATGACTTCTTACATCTACATTTCTAGTTTTAAAGCTGGCATCAACGTTCTGCTATGGAGTGCAAGAGTAGGTTTTTACTTATGGACATGTTCACGTTATTGTTGCATTCTAGAGTTGGATAGGTTAGTATGGATTAAGTGAGCAGCAAATGAAAAGATGGGCTGTTGGCTGCATGATACCTTCACTTTTTAGGAAAGTGCCTCAACATTTTCTTCACAAAAACTTCAGGATAAAGCACCCACAGATTCCTTGCATCATATCTACTAAATTGAGCTGTAATGTTTGTGTTACTCAATGAGCATGCATTTACTTCCGAAAAAAAAGATACTGCTGGAAAAAAGTGACATTAACTGAGCAGCAGAAAAGCTGTGATGGCCGAGTGGTTAAGGCGTTGGATTCGAAATCCAATGGGGTCTCCCCGCACAGGTTCAAATCCTGTTCACAGCGAGAGAAATTACTGTTTTTAAAGTTTTGAAAATGTGATTATGTTCATGCTAGATGAAATTGCACATTAAGAAACTGCATAAAGTGACGTTAGTATCTATTTAGAGACAATTCCTAAAAACATGCACGCTGAAATAAATTAATTCTTAAATCTACGTTTCTAGTTAAACCTACTCTTGCACTCCATAGCAGAACGTTGATGCCAGCTTTAAAACTAGAAAGTTAGATGTAAGAAGTCATTTATTTCAACATGCACGTTTTTAGGAATTGTCTCTAAATAGATACTAACATCACTTTACGCAGATTCTATATATGCAATTTCATCTTGCATAATCACATTTTCAACTTTAAAAACAGAGACACTTCTTCAAAACATGCACGCTGAAATAAATGTCTTCTTAAATCTACGTTTCTAGTTATAAAACAGGCATCAACATTCTGCTGTGGAGTGCAAGATTAGGTTGTTACCTATGGATATTGGCTGCTTGAGACCCTCACTTTTTGGGAAATTGCCTCAACATTTTTTTCAGGATAACTTAAGGTTGAAATTCTGTTCACAGCGAGAAATAGAATTGTTTTGAAATTTAAAAAACGGGTGTAAAGATATTTCCCATAGCACACATACCAGGATAACTTCAGGTTCAAATCCTGTTCACAGCGAGAAATAGAATTGTTTTGAAATTTGAAAATGTTGAACATGAAAATGGTTGTAAAGATATTTCCCATAGCACACATATCAGGATAACTTCAGGTTCAAATCCTGTTCACAGCGAGAAAAAGAATTGTTTTGAAATTTGAAAATGTTGAACATGAAAACTGGTGTAAAGATATTTCCCATAGCACACATACCAACGCTGTTCTTTCAAAACGGCAGAATATCCACTTAAATTGCACAAATACATGGTTGTTTACTAAATTGAGTATGTTTTTAAAGTTGAAAATGTGATTATTCCTCTTAATGTTGATACAAAACATTCTTCTGCTATCTGTGGCAATAAATGACACACCAACGCAACAAAAAAAGAAGAGTGACATCACCCCAAAAGAAAACAGGCTGTGATGGCCGAGTGGTTAAGGCGTTGGACTTGAAATCCATTGGGGTCTCCCCGCACAGGTTCAAATCCTGTTCACAGCGAGATAGATTTCTGTTTTTAAAGTTGAAAATGTGATTATGCTAGATGAAATTGCATATATAGAATCTGCGTAAAGTGATGTTAGTATCTATATAGAGACAATTCCTAAAAACGTGCATGTTGAAATAAATGACTTCTTACATCTACATTTCTAGTTTTAAAGCTGGCATCAACGTTCTGCTATGGAGTGCAAGAGTAGGTTTTTACTTATGGACATGTTCACGTTATTGTTGCATTCTAGAGTTGGATAGGTTAGTATGGATTAAGTGAGCAGCAAATGAAAAGATGGGCTGTTGGCTGCATGATACCTTCACTTTTTAGGAAAGTGCCTCAACATTTTCTTCACAAAAACTTCAGGATAAAGCACCCACAGATTCCTTGCATCATATCTACTAAATTGAGCTGTAATGTTTGTGTTACTCAATGAGCATGCATTTACTTCCGAAAAAAAAGATACTGCTGGAAAAAAGTGACATTAACTGAGCAGCAGAAAAGCTGTGATGGCCGAGTGGTTAAGGCGTTGGATTCGAAATCCAATGGGGTCTCCCCGCACAGGTTCAAATCCTGTTCACAGCGAGAGAAATTACTGTTTTTAAAGTTTTGAAAATGTGATTATGTTCATGCTAGATGAAATTGCACATTAAGAAACTGCATAAAGTGACGTTAGTATCTATTTAGAGACAATTCCTAAAAACATGCACGCTGAAATAAATTAATTCTTAAATCTACGTTTCTAGTTAAACCTACTCTTGCACTCCATAGCAGAACGTTGATGCCAGCTTTAAAACTAGAAAGTTAGATGTAAGAAGTCATTTATTTCAACATGCACGTTTTTAGGAATTGTCTCTAAATAGATACTAACATCACTTTACGCAGATTCTATATATGCAATTTCATCTTGCATAATCACATTTTCAACTTTAAAAACAGAGACACTTCTTCAAAACATGCACGCTGAAATAAATGTCTTCTTAAATCTACGTTTCTAGTTATAAAACAGGCATCAACATTCTGCTGTGGAGTGCAAGATTAGGTTGTTACCTATGGATATTGGCTGCTTGAGACCCTCACTTTTTGGGAAATTGCCTCAACATTTTTTTCAGGATAACTTAAGGTTGAAATTCTGTTCACAGCGAGAAATAGAATTGTTTTGAAATTTAAAAAACGGGTGTAAAGATATTTCCCATAGCACACATACCAGGATAACTTCAGGTTCAAATCCTGTTCACAGCGAGAAATAGAATTGTTTTGAAATTTGAAAATGTTGAACATGAAAATGGTTGTAAAGATATTTCCCATAGCACACATATCAGGATAACTTCAGGTTCAAATCCTGTTCACAGCGAGAAAAAGAATTGTTTTGAAATTTGAAAATGTTGAACATGAAAACTGGTGTAAAGATATTTCCCATAGCACACATACCAACGCTGTTCTTTCAAAACGGCAGAATATCCACTTAAATTGCACAAATACATGGTTGTTTACTAAATTGAGTATGTTTTTAAAGTTGAAAATGTGATTATTCCTCTTAATGTTGATACAAAACATTCTTCTGCTATCTGTGGCAATAAATGACACACCAACGCAACAAAAAAAGAAGAGTGACATTACCCCAAAAGAAAACAGGCTGTGATGGCCGAGTGGTTAAGGCGTTGGACTTGAAATCCAATGGGGTCTCCCCGCACAGGTTCAAATCCTGTTCACAGCGAGATAGATTTCTGTTTTTAAAGTTGAAAATGTGATTATGCTAGATGAAATTGCATATATAGAATCTGCGTAAAGTGATGTTAGTATCTATATAGAGACAATTCCTAAAAACGTGCATGTTGAAATAAATGACTTCTTACATCTACATTTCTAGTTTTAAAGCTGGCATCAACGTTCTGCTATGGAGTGCAAGAGTAGGTTTTTACTTATGGACATGTTCACGTTATTGTTGCATTCTAGAGTTGGATAGGTTAGTATGGATTAAGTGAGCAGCAAATGAAAAGATGGGCTGTTGGCTGCATGATACCTTCACTTTTTAGGAAAGTGCCTCAACATTTTCTTCACAAAAACTTCAGGATAAAGCACCCACAGATTCCTTGCATCATATCTACTAAATTGAGCTGTAATGTTTGTGTTACTCAATGAGCATGCATTTACTTCCGAAAAAAAAGATACTGCTGGAAAAAAGTGACATTAACTGAGCAGCAGAAAAGCTGTGATGGCCGAGTGGTTAAGGCGTTGGATTCGAAATCCAATGGGGTCTCCCCGCACAGGTTCAAATCCTGTTCACAGCGAGAGAAATTACTGTTTTTAAAGTTTTGAAAATGTGATTATGTTCATGCTAGATGAAATTGCACATTAAGAAACTGCATAAAGTGACGTTAGTATCTATTTAGAGACAATTCCTAAAAACATGCACGCTGAAATAAATTAATTCTTAAATCTACGTTTCTAGTTAAACCTACTCTTGCACTCCATAGCAGAACGTTGATGCCAGCTTTAAAACTAGAAAGTTAGATGTAAGAAGTCATTTATTTCAACATGCACGTTTTTAGGAATTGTCTCTAAATAGATACTAACATCACTTTACGCAGATTCTATATATGCAATTTCATCTTGCATAATCACATTTTCAACTTTAAAAACAGAGACACTTCTTCAAAACATGCACGCTGAAATAAATGTCTTCTTAAATCTACGTTTCTAGTTATAAAACAGGCATCAACATTCTGCTGTGGAGTGCAAGATTAGGTTGTTACCTATGGATATTGGCTGCTTGAGACCCTCACTTTTTGGGAAATTGCCTCAACATTTTTTTCAGGATAACTTAAGGTTGAAATTCTGTTCACAGCGAGAAATAGAATTGTTTTGAAATTTAAAAAACGGGTGTAAAGATATTTCCCATAGCACACATACCAGGATAACTTCAGGTTCAAATCCTGTTCACAGCGAGAAATAGAATTGTTTTGAAATTTGAAAATGTTGAACATGAAAATGGTTGTAAAGATATTTCCCATAGCACACATATCAGGATAACTTCAGGTTCAAATCCTGTTCACAGCGAGAAATAGAATTGTTTTGAAATTTGAAAATGTTGAACATGAAAATGGTTGTAAAGATATTTCCCATAGCACACATATCAGGATAACTTCAGGTTCAAATCCTGTTCACAGCGAGAAAAAGAATTGTTTTGAAATTTGAAAATGTTGAACATGAAAACTGGTGTAAAGATATTTCCCATAGCACACATACCAACGCTGTTCTTTCAAAACGGCAGAATATCCACTTAAATTGCACAAATACATGGTTGTTTACTAAATTGAGTATGTTTTTAAAGTTGAAAATGTGATTATTCCTCTTAATGTTGATACAAAACATTCTTCTGCTATCTGTGGCAATAAATGACACACCAACGCAACAAAAAAAGAAGAGTGACATCACCCCAAAAGAAAACAGGCTGTGATGGCCGAGTGGTTAAGGCGTTGGACTTGAAATCCATTGGGGTCTCCCCGCACAGGTTCAAATCCTGTTCACAGCGAGATAGATTTCTGTTTTTAAAGTTGAAAATGTGATTATGCTAGATGAAATTGCATATATAGAATCTGCGTAAAGTGATGTTAGTATCTATATAGAGACAATTCCTAAAAACGTGCATGTTGAAATAAATGACTTCTTACATCTACATTTCTAGTTTTAAAGCTTGCATCAACGTTCTGCTATGGAGTGCAAGAGTAGGTTTTTACTTATGGACATGTTCACGTTATTGTTGCATTCTAGAGTTGGATAGGTTAGTATGGATTAAGTGAGCAGCAAATGAAAAGATGGGCTGTTGGCTGCATGATACCTTCACTTTTTAGGAAAGTGCCTCAACATTTTCTTCACAAAAACTTCAGGATAAAGCACCCACAGATTCCTTGCATCATATCTACTAAATTGAGCTGTAATGTTTGTGTTACTCAATGAGCATGCATTTACTTCCGAAAAAAAAGATACTGCTGGAAAAAAGTGACATTAACTGAGCAGCAGAAAAGCTGTGATGGCCGAGTGGTTAAGGCGTTGGATTCGAAATCCAATGGGGTCTCCCCGCACAGGTTCAAATCCTGTTCACAGCGAGAGAAATTACTGTTTTTAAAGTTTTGAAAATGTGATTATGTTCATGCTAGATGAAATTGCACATTAAGAAACTGCATAAAGTGACGTTAGTATCTATTTAGAGACAATTCCTAAAAACATGCACGCTGAAATAAATTAATTCTTAAATCTACGTTTCTAGTTAAACCTACTCTTGCACTCCATAGCAGAACGTTGATGCCAGCTTTAAAACTAGAAAGTTAGATGTAAGAAGTCATTTATTTCAACATGCACGTTTTTAGGAATTGTCTCTAAATAGATACTAACATCACTTTACGCAGATTCTATATATGCAATTTCATCTTGCATAATCACATTTTCAACTTTAAAAACAGAGACACTTCTTCAAAACATGCACGCTGAAATAAATGTCTTCTTAAATCTACGTTTCTAGTTATAAAACAGGCATCAACATTCTGCTGTGGAGTGCAAGATTAGGTTGTTACCTATGGATATTGGCTGCTTGAGACCCTCACTTTTTGGGAAATTGCCTCAACATTTTTTTCAGGAAAACTTAAGGTTGAAATTCTGTTCACAGCGAGAAATAGAATTGTTTTGAAATTTAAAAAACGGGTGTAAAGATATTTCCCATAGCACACATACCAGGATAACTTCAGGTTCAAATCCTGTTCACAGCGAGAAATAGAATTGTTTTGAAATTTGAAAATGTTGAACATGAAAATGGTTGTAAAGATATTTCCCATAGCACACATATCAGGATAACTTCAGGTTCAAATCCTGTTCACAGCGAGAAAAAGAATTGTTTTGAAATTTGAAAATGTTGAACATGAAAACTGGTGTAAAGATATTTCCCATAGCACACATACCAACGCTGTTCTTTCAAAACGGCAGAATATCCACTTAAATTGCACAAATACATGGTTGTTTACTAAATTGAGTATGTTTTTAAAGTTGAAAATGTGATTATTCCTCTTAATGTTGATACAAAACATTCTTCTGCTATCTGTGGCAATAAATGACACACCAACGCAACAAAAAAAGAAGAGTGACATTACCCCAAAAGAAAACAGGCTGTGATGGCCGAGTGGTTAAGGCGTTGGACTTGAAATCCAATGGGGTCTCCCCGCACAGGTTCAAATCCTGTTCACAGCGAGATAGATTTCTGTTTTTAAAGTTGAAAATGTGATTATGCTAGATGAAATTGCATATATAGAATCTGCGTAAAGTGATGTTAGTATCTATATAGAGACAATTCCTAAAAACGTGCATGTTGAAATAAATGACTTCTTACATCTACATTTCTAGTTTTAAAGCTGGCATCAACGTTCTGCTATGGAGTGCAAGAGTAGGTTTTTACTTATGGACATGTTCACGTTATTGTTGCATTCTAGAGTTGGATAGGTTAGTATGGATTAAGTGAGCAGCAAATGAAAAGATGGGCTGTTGGCTGCATGATACCTTCACTTTTTAGGAAAGTGCCTCAACATTTTCTTCACAAAAACTTCAGGATAAAGCACCCACAGATTCCTTGCATCATATCTACTAAATTGAGCTGTAATGTTTGTGTTACTCAATGAGCATGCATTTACTTCCGAAAAAAAAGATACTGCTGGAAAAAAGTGACATTAACTGAGCAGCAGAAAAGCTGTGATGGCCGAGTGGTTAAGGCGTTGGATTCGAAATCCAATGGGGTCTCCCCGCACAGGTTCAAATCCTGTTCACAGCGAGAGAAATTACTGTTTTTAAAGTTTTGAAAATGTGATTATGTTCATGCTAGATGAAATTGCACATTAAGAAACTGCATAAAGTGACGTTAGTATCTATTTAGAGACAATTCCTAAAAACATGCACGCTGAAATAAATTAATTCTTAAATCTACGTTTCTAGTTAAACCTACTCTTGCACTCCATAGCAGAACGTTGATGCCAGCTTTAAAACTAGAAAGTTAGATGTAAGAAGTCATTTATTTCAACATGCACGTTTTTAGGAATTGTCTCTAAATAGATACTAACATCACTTTACGCAGATTCTATATATGCAATTTCATCTTGCATAATCACATTTTCAACTTTAAAAACAGAGACACTTCTTCAAAACATGCACGCTGAAATAAATGTCTTCTTAAATCTACGTTTCTAGTTATAAAACAGGCATCAACATTCTGCTGTGGAGTGCAAGATTAGGTTGTTACCTATGGATATTGGCTGCTTGAGACCCTCACTTTTTGGGAAATTGCCTCAACATTTTTTTCAGGAAAACTTAAGGTTGAAATTCTGTTCACAGCGAGAAATAGAATTGTTTTGAAATTTAAAAAACGGGTGTAAAGATATTTCCCATAGCACACATACCAGGATAACTTCAGGTTCAAATCCTGTTCACAGCGAGAAATAGAATTGTTTTGAAATTTGAAAATGTTGAACATGAAAATGGTTGTAAAGATATTTCCCATAGCACACATATCAGGATAACTTCAGGTTCAAATCCTGTTCACAGCGAGAAAAAGAATTGTTTTGAAATTTGAAAATGTTGAACATGAAAACTGGTGTAAAGATATTTCCCATAGCACACATACCAACGCTGTTCTTTCAAAACGGCAGAATATCCACTTAAATTGCACAAATACATGGTTGTTTACTAAATTGAGTATGTTTTTAAAGTTGAAAATGTGATTATTCCTCTTAATGTTGATACAAAACATTCTTCTGCTATCTGTGGCAATAAATGACACACCAACGCAACAAAAAAAGAAGAGTGACATCACCCCAAAAGAAAACAGGCTGTGATGGCCGAGTGGTTAAGGCGTTGGACTTGAAATCCAATGGGGTCTCCCCGCACAGGTTCAAATCCTGTTCACAGCGAGATAGATTTCTGTTTTTAAAGTTGAAAATGTGATTATGCTAGATGAAATTGCATATATAGAATCTGCGTAAAGTGATGTTAGTATCTATATAGAGACAATTCCTAAAAACGTGCATGTTGAAATAAATGACTTCTTACATCTACATTTCTAGTTTTAAAGCTGGCATCAACGTTCTGCTATGGAGTGCAAGAGTAGGTTTTTACTTATGGACATGTTCACGTTATTGTTGCATTCTAGAGTTGGATAGGTTAGTATGGATTAAGTGAGCAGCAAATGAAAAGATGGGCTGTTGGCTGCATGATACCTTCACTTTTTAGGAAAGTGCCTCAACATTTTCTTCACAAAAACTTCAGGATAAAGCACCCACAGATTCCTTGCATCATATCTACTAAATTGAGCTGTAATGTTTGTGTTACTCAATGAGCATGCATTTACTTCGAAAAAAAAGATACTGCTGGAAAAAAGTGACATTAACTGAGCAGCAGAAAAGCTGTGATGGCCGAGTGGTTAAGGCGTTGGATTCGAAATCCAATGGGGTCTCCCCGCACAGGTTCAAATCCTGTTCACAGCGAGAGAAATTACTGTTTTTAAAGTTTTGAAAATGTGATTATGTTCATGCTAGATGAAATTGCACATTAAGAAACTGCATAAAGTGACGTTAGTATCTATTTAGAGACAATTCCTAAAAACATGCACGCTGAAATAAATTAATTCTTAAATCTACGTTTCTAGTTAAACCTACTCTTGCACTCCATAGCAGAACGTTGATGCCAGCTTTAAAACTAGAAAGTTAGATGTAAGAAGTCATTTATTTCAACATGCACGTTTTTAGGAATTGTCTCTAAATAGATACTAACATCACTTTACGCAGATTCTATATATGCAATTTCATCTTGCATAATCACATTTTCAACTTTAAAAACAGAGACACTTCTTCAAAACATGCACGCTGAAATAAATGTCTTCTTAAATCTACGTTTCTAGTTATAAAACAGGCATCAACATTCTGCTGTGGAGTGCAAGATTAGGTTGTTACCTATGGATATTGGCTGCTTGAGACCCTCACTTTTTGGGAAATTGCCTCAACATTTTTTTCAGGATAACTTAAGGTTGAAATTCTGTTCACAGCGAGAAATAGAATTGTTTTGAAATTTAAAAAACGGGTGTAAAGATATTTCCCATAGCACACATACCAGGATAACTTCAGGTTCAAATCCTGTTCACAGCGAGAAATAGAATTGTTTTGAAATTTGAAAATGTTGAACATGAAAATGGTTGTAAAGATATTTCCCATAGCACACATATCAGGATAACTTCAGGTTCAAATCCTGTTCACAGCGAGAAAAAGAATTGTTTTGAAATTTGAAAATGTTGAACATGAAAACTGGTGTAAAGATATTTCCCATAGCACACATACCAACGCTGTTCTTTCAAAACGGCAGAATATCCACTTAAATTGCACAAATACATGGTTGTTTACTAAATTGAGTATGTTTTTAAAGTTGAAAATGTGATTATTCCTCTTAATGTTGATACAAAACATTCTTCTGCTATCTGTGGCAATAAATGACACACCAACGCAACAAAAAAAGAAGAGTGACATCACCCCAAAAGAAAACAGGCTGTGATGGCCGAGTGGTTAAGGCGTTGGACTTGAAATCCAATGGGGTCTCCCCGCACAGGTTCAAATCCTGTTCACAGCGAGATAGATTTCTGTTTTTAAAGTTGAAAATGTGATTATGCTAGATGAAATTGCATATATAGAATCTGCGTAAAGTGATGTTAGTATCTATATAGAGACAATTCCTAAAAACGTGCATGTTGAAATAAATGACTTCTTACATCTACATTTCTAGTTTTAAAGCTGGCATCAACGTTCTGCTATGGAGTGCAAGAGTAGGTTTTTACTTATGGACATGTTCACGTTATTGTTGCATTCTAGAGTTGGATAGGTTAGTATGGATTAAGTGAGCAGCAAATGAAAAGATGGGCTGTTGGCTGCATGATACCTTCACTTTTTAGGAAAGTGCCTCAACATTTTCTTCACAAAAACTTCAGGATAAAGCACCCACAGATTCCTTGCATCATATCTACTAAATTGAGCTGTAATGTTTGTGTTACTCAATGAGCATGCATTTACTTCCGAAAAAAAAGATACTGCTGGAAAAAAGTGACATTAACTGAGCAGCAGAAAAGCTGTGATGGCCGAGTGGTTAAGGCGTTGGATTCGAAATCCAATGGGGTCTCCCCGCACAGGTTCAAATCCTGTTCACAGCGAGAGAAATTACTGTTTTTAAAGTTTTGAAAATGTGATTATGTTCATGCTAGATGAAATTGCACATTAAGAAACTGCATAAAGTGACGTTAGTATCTATTTAGAGACAATTCCTAAAAACATGCACGCTGAAATAAATTAATTCTTAAATCTACGTTTCTAGTTAAACCTACTCTTGCACTCCATAGCAGAACGTTGATGCCAGCTTTAAAACTAGAAAGTTAGATGTAAGAAGTCATTTATTTCAACATGCACGTTTTTAGGAATTGTCTCTAAATAGATACTAACATCACTTTACGCAGATTCTATATATGCAATTTCATCTTGCATAATCACATTTTCAACTTTAAAAACAGAGACACTTCTTCAAAACATGCACGCTGAAATAAATGTCTTCTTAAATCTACGTTTCTAGTTATAAAACAGGCATCAACATTCTGCTGTGGAGTGCAAGATTAGGTTGTTACCTATGGATATTGGCTGCTTGAGACCCTCACTTTTTGGGAAATTGCCTCAACATTTTTTTCAGGATAACTTAAGGTTGAAATTCTGTTCACAGCGAGAAATAGAATTGTTTTGAAATTTAAAAAACGGGTGTAAAGATATTTCCCATAGCACACATACCAGGATAACTTCAGGTTCAAATCCTGTTCACAGCGAGAAATAGAATTGTTTTGAAATTTGAAAATGTTGAACATGAAAATGGTTGTAAAGATATTTCCCATAGCACACATATCAGGATAACTTCAGGTTCAAATCCTGTTCACAGCGAGAAAAAGAATTGTTTTGAAATTTGAAAATGTTGAACATGAAAACTGGTGTAAAGATATTTCCCATAGCACACATACCAACGCTGTTCTTTCAAAACGGCAGAATATCCACTTAAATTGCACAAATACATGGTTGTTTACTAAATTGAGTATGTTTTTAAAGTTGAAAATGTGATTATTCCTCTTAATGTTGATACAAAACATTCTTCTGCTATCTGTGGCAATAAATGACACACCAACGCAACAAAAAAAGAAGAGTGACATTACCCCAAAAGAAAACAGGCTGTGATGGCCGAGTGGTTAAGGCGTTGGACTTGAAATCCAATGGGGTCTCCCCGCACAGGTTCAAATCCTGTTCACAGCGAGATAGATTTCTGTTTTTAAAGTTGAAAATGTGATTATGCTAGATGAAATTGCATATATAGAATCTGCGTAAAGTGATGTTAGTATCTATATAGAGACAATTCCTAAAAACGTGCATGTTGAAATAAATGACTTCTTACATCTACATTTCTAGTTTTAAAGCTGGCATCAACGTTCTGCTATGGAGTGCAAGAGTAGGTTTTTACTTATGGACATGTTCACGTTATTGTTGCATTCTAGAGTTGGATAGGTTAGTATGGATTAAGTGAGCAGCAAATGAAAAGATGGGCTGTTGGCTGCATGATACCTTCACTTTTTAGGAAAGTGCCTCAACATTTTCTTCACAAAAACTTCAGGATAAAGCACCCACAGATTCCTTGCATCATATCTACTAAATTGAGCTGTAATGTTTGTGTTACTCAATGAGCATGCATTTACTTCCGAAAAAAAAGATACTGCTGGAAAAAAGTGACATTAACTGAGCAGCAGAAAAGCTGTGATGGCCGAGTGGTTAAGGCGTTGGATTCGAAATCCAATGGGGTCTCCCCGCACAGGTTCAAATCCTGTTCACAGCGAGAGAAATTACTGTTTTTAAAGTTTTGAAAATGTGATTATGTTCATGCTAGATGAAATTGCACATTAAGAAACTGCATAAAGTGACGTTAGTATCTATTTAGAGACAATTCCTAAAAACATGCACGCTGAAATAAATTAATTCTTAAATCTACGTTTCTAGTTAAACCTACTCTTGCACTCCATAGCAGAACGTTGATGCCAGCTTTAAAACTAGAAAGTTAGATGTAAGAAGTCATTTATTTCAACATGCACGTTTTTAGGAATTGTCTCTAAATAGATACTAACATCACTTTACGCAGATTCTATATATGCAATTTCATCTTGCATAATCACATTTTCAACTTTAAAAACAGAGACACTTCTTCAAAACATGCACGCTGAAATAAATGTCTTCTTAAATCTACGTTTCTAGTTATAAAACAGGCATCAACATTCTGCTGTGGAGTGCAAGATTAGGTTGTTACCTATGGATATTGGCTGCTTGAGACCCTCACTTTTTGGGAAATTGCCTCAACATTTTTTTCAGGATAACTTAAGGTTGAAATTCTGTTCACAGCGAGAAATAGAATTGTTTTGAAATTTAAAAAACGGGTGTAAAGATATTTCCCATAGCACACATACCAGGATAACTTCAGGTTCAAATCCTGTTCACAGCGAGAAATAGAATTGTTTTGAAATTTGAAAATGTTGAACATGAAAATGGTTGTAAAGATATTTCCCATAGCACACATATCAGGATAACTTCAGGTTCAAATCCTGTTCACAGCGAGAAAAAGAATTGTTTTGAAATTTGAAAATGTTGAACATGAAAACTGGTGTAAAGATATTTCCCATAGCACACATACCAACGCTGTTCTTTCAAAACGGCAGAATATCCACTTAAATTGCACAAATACATGGTTGTTTACTAAATTGAGTATGTTTTTAAAGTTGAAAATGTGATTATTCCTCTTAATGTTGATACAAAACATTCTTCTGCTATCTGTGGCAATAAATGACACACCAACGCAACAAAAAAAGAAGAGTGACATTACCCCAAAAGAAAACAGGCTGTGATGGCCGAGTGGTTAAGGCGTTGGACTTGAAATCCAATGGGGTCTCCCCGCACAGGTTCAAATCCTGTTCACAGCGAGATAGATATCTGTTTTTAAAGTTGAAAATGTGATTATGCTAGATGAAATTGCATATATAGAATCTGCGTAAAGTGATGTTAGTATCTATATAGAGACAATTCCTAAAAACGTGCATGTTGAAATAAATGACTTCTTACATCTACATTTCTAGTTTTAAAGCTGGCATCAACGTTCTGCTATGGAGTGCAAGAGTAGGTTTTTACTTATGGACATGTTCACGTTATTGTTGCATTCTAGAGTTGGATAGGTTAGTATGGATTAAGTGAGCAGCAAATGAAAAGATGGGCTGTTGGCTGCATGATACCTTCACTTTTTAGGAAAGTGCCTCAACATTTTCTTCACAAAAACTTCAGGATAAAGCACCCACAGATTCCTTGCATCATATCTACTAAATTGAGCTGTAATGTTTGTGTTACTCAATGAGCATGCATTTACTTCCGAAAAAAAAGATACTGCTGGAAAAAAGTGACATTAACTGAGCAGCAGAAAAGCTGTGATGGCCGAGTGGTTAAGGCGTTGGATTCGAAATCCAATGGGGTCTCCCCGCACAGGTTCAAATCCTGTTCACAGCGAGAGAAATTACTGTTTTTAAAGTTTTGAAAATGTGATTATGTTCATGCTAGATGAAATTGCACATTAAGAAACTGCATAAAGTGACGTTAGTATCTATTTAGAGACAATTCCTAAAAACATGCACGCTGAAATAAATTAATTCTTAAATCTACGTTTCTAGTTAAACCTACTCTTGCACTCCATAGCAGAACGTTGATGCCAGCTTTAAAACTAGAAAGTTAGATGTAAGAAGTCATTTATTTCAACATGCACGTTTTTAGGAATTGTCTCTAAATAGATACTAACATCACTTTACGCAGATTCTATATATGCAATTTCATCTTGCATAATCACATTTTCAACTTTAAAAACAGAGACACTTCTTCAAAACATGCACGCTGAAATAAATGTCTTCTTAAATCTACGTTTCTAGTTATAAAACAGGCATCAACATTCTGCTGTGGAGTGCAAGATTAGGTTGTTACCTATGGATATTGGCTGCTTGAGACCCTCACTTTTTGGGAAATTGCCTCAACATTTTTTTCAGGATAACTTAAGGTTGAAATTCTGTTCACAGCGAGAAATAGAATTGTTTTGAAAACAGGCATCAACATTCTGCTGTGGAGTGCAAGATTAGGTTGTTACCTATGGATATTGGCTGCTTGAGACCCTCACTTTTTGGGAAATTGCCTCAACATTTTTTTCAGGATAACTTAAGGTTGAAATTCTGTTCACAGCGAGAAATAGAATTGTTTTGAAATTTAAAAAACGGGTGTAAAGATATTTCCCATAGCACACATACCAGGATAACTTCAGGTTCAAATCCTGTTCACAGCGAGAAATAGAATTGTTTTGAGATTTGAAAATGTTGAACATGAAAATGGTTGTAAAGATATTTCCCATAGCACACATATCAGGATAACTTCAGGTTCAAATCCTGTTCACAGCGAGAAAAAGAATTGTTTTGAAATTTGAAAATGTTGAACATGAAAACTGGTGTAAAGATATTTCCCATAGCACACATACCAACGCTGTTCTTTCAAAACGGCAGAATATCCACTTAAATTGCACAAATACATGGTTGTTTACTAAATTGAGTATGTTTTTAAAGTTGAAAATGTGATTATTCCTCTTAATGTTGATACAAAACATTCTTCTGCTATCTGTGGCAATAAATGACACACCAACGCAACAAAAAAAGAAGAGTGACATTACCCCAAAAGAAAACAGGCTGTGATGGCCGAGTGGTTAAGGCGTTGGACTTGAAATCCAATGGGGTCTCCCCGCACAGGTTCAAATCCTGTTCACAGCGAGATAGATTTCTGTTTTTAAAGTTGAAAATGTGATTATGCTAGATGAAATTGCATATATTGAATCTGCGTAAAGTGATGTTAGTATCTATATAGAGACAATTCCTAAAAACGTGCATGTTGAAATAAATGACTTCTTACATCTACATTTCTAGTTTTAAAGCTGGCATCAACGTTCTGCTATGGAGTGCAAGAGTAGGTTTTTACTTATGGACATGTTCACGTTATTGTTGCATTCTAGAGTTGGATAGGTTAGTATGGATTAAGTGAGCAGCAAATGAAAAGATGGGCTGTTGGCTGCATGATACCTTCACTTTTTAGGAAAGTGCCTCAACATTTTCTTCACAAAAACTTCAGGATAAAGCACCCACAGATTCCTTGCATCATATCTACTAAATTGAGCTGTAATGTTTGTGTTACTCAATGAGCATGCATTTACTTCCGAAAAAAAAGATACTGCTGGAAAAAAGTGACATTAACTGAGCAGCAGAAAAGCTGTGATGGCCGAGTGGTTAAGGCGTTGGATTCGAAATCCAATTTAAAAAACGGGTGTAAAGATATTTCCCATAGCACACATACCAGGATAACTTCAGGTTCAAATCCTGTTCACAGCGAGAAATAGAATTGTTTTGAAATTTGAAAATGTTGAACATGAAAATGGTTGTAAAGTTATTTCCCATAGCACACATATCAGGATAACTTCAGGTTCAAATCCTGTTCACAGCGAGAAAAAGAATTGTTTTGAAATTTGAAAATGTTGAACATGAAAACTGGTGTAAAGATATTTCCCATAGCACACATACCAACGCTGTTCTTTCAAAACGGCAGAATATCCACTTAAATTGCACAAATACATGGTTGTTTACTAAATTGAGTATGTTTTTAAAGTTGAAAATGTGATTATTCCTCTTAATGTTGATACAAAACATTCTTCTGCTATCTGTGGCAATAAATGACACACCAACGCAACAAAAAAAGAAGAGTGACATTACCCCAAAAGAAAACAGGCTGTGATGGCCGAGTGGTTAAGGCGTTGGACTTGAAATCCAATGGGGTCTCCCCGCACAGGTTCAAATCCTGTTCACAGCGAGATAGATTTCTGTTTTTAAAGTTGAAAATGTGATTATGCTAGATGAAATTGCATATATAGAATCTGCGTAAAGTGATGTTAGTATCTATATAGAGACAATTCCTAAAAACGTGCATGTTGAAATAAATGACTTCTTACATCTACATTTCTAGTTTTAAAGCTGGCATCAACGTTCTGCTATGGAGTGCAAGAGTAGGTTTTTACTTATGGACATGTTCACGTTATTGTTGCATTCTAGAGTTGGATAGGTTAGTATGGATTAAGTGAGCAGCAAATGAAAAGATGGGCTGTTGGCTGCATGATACCTTCACTTTTTAGGAAAGTGCCTCAACATTTTCTTCACAAAAACTTCAGGATAAAGCACCCACAGATTCCTTGCATCATATCTACTAAATTGAGCTGTAATGTTTGTGTTACTCAATGAGCATGCATTTACTTCCGAAAAAAAAGATACTGCTGGAAAAAAGTGACATTAACTGAGCAGCAGAAAAGCTGTGATGGCCGAGTGGTTAAGGCGTTGGATTCGAAATCCAATGGGGTCTCCCCGCACAGGTTCAAATCCTGTTCACAGCGAGAGAAATTACTGTTTTTAAAGTTTTGAAAATGTGATTATGTTCATGCTAGATGAAATTGCACATTAAGAAACTGCATAAAGTGACGTTAGTATCTAGTTAGAGACAATTCCTAAAAACATGCACGCTGAAATAAATTAATTCTTAAATCTACGTTTCTAGTTAAACCTACTCTTGCACTCCATAGCAGAACGTTGATGCCAGCTTTAAAACTAGAAAGTTAGATGTAAGAAGTCATTTATTTCAACATGCACGTTTTTAGGAATTGTCTCTAAATAGATACTAACATCACTTTACGCAGATTCTATATATGCAATTTCATCTTGCATAATCACATTTTCAACTTTAAAAACAGAGACACTTCTTCAAAACATGCACGCTGAAATAAATGTCTTCTTAAATCTACGTTTCTAGTTATAAAACAGGCATCAACATTCTGCTGTGGAGTGCAAGATTAGGTTGTTACCTATGGATATTGGCTGCTTGAGACCCTCACTTTTTGGGAAATTGCCTCAACATTTTTTTCAGGATAACTTAAGGTTGAAATTCTGTTCACAGCGAGAAATAGAATTGTTTTGAAATTTAAAAAACGGGTGTAAAGATATTTCCCATAGCACACATACCAGGATAACTTCAGGTTCAAATCCTGTTCACAGCGAGAAAAAGAATTGTTTTGAGATTTGAAAATGTTGAACATGAAAATGGTTGTAAAGATATTTCCCATAGCACACATATCAGGATAACTTCAGGTTCAAATCCTGTTCACAGCGAGAAAAAGAATTGTTTTGAAATTTGAAAATGTTGAACATGAAAACTGGTGTAAAGATATTTCCCATAGCACACATACCAACGCTGTTCTTTCAAAATGGCAGAATATCCACTTAAATTGCACAAATACATGGTTGTTTACTAAATTGAGTATGTTTTTAAAGTTGAAAATGTGATTATTCCTCTTAATGTTGATACAAAACATTCTTCTGCTATCTGTGGCAATAAATGACACACCAACGCAACAAAAAAAGAAGAGTGACATTACCCCAAAAGAAAACAGGCTGTGATGGCCGAGTGGTTAAGGCGTTGGACTTGAAATCCAATGGAACTCCCCGCACAGGTTCAAATCCTGTTCACAGCGAGATAGATTTCTGTTTTTAAAGTTGAAAATCTGATTATGCTAGATGAAATTGCATATATAGAATCTGCGTAAAGTGATGTTAGTATCTATATAGAGACAATTCCTAAAAACGTGCATGTTGAAATAAATGACTTCTTACATCTACATTTCTAGTTTTAAAGCTGGCATCAACGTTCTGCTATGGAGTGCAAGAGTAGGTTTTTACTTATGGACATGTTCACGTTATTGTTGCATTCTAGAGTTGGATAGGTTAGTATGGATTAAGTGAGCAGCAAATGAAAAGATGGGCTGTTGGCTGCATGATACCTTCACTTTTTAGGAAAGTGCCTCAACATTTTCTTCACAAAAACTTCAGGATAAAGCACCCACAGATTCCTTGCATCATATCTACTAAATTGAGCTGTAATGTTTGTGTTACTCAATGAGCATGCATTTACTTCCGAAAAAAAGATACTGCTGGAAAAAAGTGACATTAACTGAGCAGCAGAAAAGCTGTGATGGCCGAGTGGTTAAGGCGTTGGATTCGAAATCCAATGGGGTCTCCCCGCACAGGTTCAAATCCTGTTCACAGCGAGAGAAATTACTGTTTTTAAAGTTTTGAAAATGTGATTATGTTCATGCTAGATGAAATTGCACATTAAGAAACTGCATAAAGTGACGTTAGTATCTATTTAGAGACAATTCCTAAAAACATGCACGCTGAAATAAATTAATTCTTAAATCTACGTTTCTAGTTAAACCTACTCTTGCACTCCATAGCAGAACGTTGATGCCAGCTTTAAAACTAGAAAGTTAGATGTAAGAAGTCATTTATTTCAACATGCACGTTTTTAGGAATTGTCTCTATATAGATACTAACATCACTTTACGCAGATTCTATATATGCAATTTCATCTTGCATAATCACATTTTCAACTTTAAAAACAGAGACACTTCTTCAAAACATGCACGCTGAAATAAATGTCTTCTTAAATCTACGTTTCTAGTTATAAAACAGGCATCAACATTCTGCTGTGGAGTGCAAGATTAGGTTGTTACCTATGGATATTGGCTGCTTGAGACCCTCACTTTTTGGGAAATTGCCTCAACATTTTTTTCAGGAAAACTTAAGGTTGAAATTCTGTTCACAGCGAGAAATAGAATTGTTTTGAAATTTAAAAAACGGGTGTAAAGATATTTCCCATAGCACACATACCAGGATAACTTCAGGTTCAAATCCTGTTCACAGCGAGAAATAGAATTGTTTTGAAATTTGAAAATGTTGAACATGAAAATGGTTGTAAAGATATTTCCCATAGCACACATATCAGGATAACTTCAGGTTCAAATCCTGTTCACAGCGAGAAAAAGAATTGTTTTGAAATTTGAAAATGTTGAACATGAAAACTGGTGTAAAGATATTTCCCATAGCACACATACCAACGCTGTTCTTTCAAAACGGCAGAATATCCACTTAAATTGCACAAATACATGGTTGTTTACTAAATTGAGTATGTTTTTAAAGTTGAAAATGTGATTATTCCTCTTAATGTTGATACAAAACATTCTTCTGCTATCTGTGGCAATAAATGACACACCAACGCAACAAAAAAAGAAGAGTGACATTACCCCAAAAGAAAACAGGCTGTGATGGCCGAGTGGTTAAGGCGTTGGACTTGAAATCCAATGGGGTCTCCCCGCACAGGTTCAAATCCTGTTCACAGCGAGATAGATTTCTGTTTTTAAAGTTGAAAATCTGATTATGCTAGATGAAATTGCATATATAGAATCTGCGTAAAGTGATGTTAGTATCTATATAGAGACAATTCCTAAAAACGTGCATGTTGAAATAAATGACTTCTTACATCTACATTTCTAGTTTTAAAGCTGGCATCAACGTTCTGCTATGGAGTGCAAGAGTAGGTTTTTACTTATGGACATGTTCACGTTATTGTTGCATTCTAGAGTTGGATAGGTTAGTATGGATTAAGTGAGCAGCAAATGAAAAGATGGGCTGTTGGCTGCATGATACCTTCACTTTTTAGGAAAGTGCCTCAACATTTTCTTCACAAAAACTTCAGGATAAAGCACCCACAGATTCCTTGCATCATATCTACTAAATTGAGCTGTAATGTTTGTGTTACTCAATGAGCATGCATTTACTTCCGAAAAAAAGATACTGCTGGAAAAAAGTGACATTAACTGAGCAGCAGAAAAGCTGTGATGGCCGAGTGGTTAAGGCGTTGGATTCGAAATCCAATGGGGTCTCCCCGCACAGGTTCAAATCCTGTTCACAGCGAGAGAAATTACTGTTTTTAAAGTTTTGAAAATGTGATTATGTTCATGCTAGATGAAATTGCACATTAAGAAACTGCATAAAGTGACGTTAGTATCTATTTAGAGACAATTCCTAAAAACATGCACGCTGAAATAAATTAATTCTTAAATCTACGTTTCTAGTTAAACCTACTCTTGCACTCCATAGCAGAACGTTGATGCCAGCTTTAAAACTAGAAAGTTAGATGTAAGAAGTCATTTATTTCAACATGCACGTTTTTAGGAATTGTCTCTATATAGATACTAACATCACTTTACGCAGATTCTATATATGCAATTTCATCTTGCATAATCACATTTTCAACTTTAAAAACAGAGACACTTCTTCAAAACATGCACGCTGAAATAAATGTCTTCTTAAATCTACGTTTCTAGTTATAAAACAGGCATCAACATTCTGCTGTGGAGTGCAAGATTAGGTTGTTACCTATGGATATTGGCTGCTTGAGACCCTCACTTTTTGGGAAATTGCCTCAACATTTTTTTCAGGAAAACTTAAGGTTGAAATTCTGTTCACAGCGAGAAATAGAATTGTTTTGAAATTTAAAAAACGGGTGTAAAGATATTTCCCATAGCACACATACCAGGATAACTTCAGGTTCAAATCCTGTTCACAGCGAGAAATAGAATTGTTTTGAAATTTGAAAATGTTGAACATGAAAATGGTTGTAAAGATATTTCCCATAGCACACATATCAGGATAACTTCAGGTTCAAATCCTGTTCACAGCGAGAAAAAGAATTGTTTTGAAATTTGAAAATGTTGAACATGAAAACTGGTGTAAAGATATTTCCCATAGCACACATACCAACGCTGTTCTTTCAAAACGGCAGAATATCCACTTAAATTGCACAAATACATGGTTGTTTACTAAATTGAGTATGTTTTTAAAGTTGAAAATGTGATTATTCCTCTTAATGTTGATACAAAACATTCTTCTGCTATCTGTGGCAATAAATGACACACCAACGCAACAAAAAAAGAAGAGTGACATTACCCCAAAAGAAAACAGGCTGTGATGGCCGAGTGGTTAAGGCGTTGGACTTGAAATCCAATGGGGTCTCCCCGCACAGGTTCAAATCCTGTTCACAGCGAGATAGATTTCTGTTTTTAAAGTTGAAAATCTGATTATGCTAGATGAAATTGCATATATAGAATCTGCGTAAAGTGATGTTAGTATCTATATAGAGACAATTCCTAAAAACGTGCATGTTGAAATAAATGACTTCTTACATCTACATTTCTAGTTTTAAAGCTCGCATCAACGTTATGCTATGGAGTGCAAGAGTAGGTTTTTACTTATGGACATGTTCACGTTATTGTTGCATTCTAGAGTTGGATAGGTTAGTATGGATTAAGTGAGCAGCAAATGAAAAGATGGGCTGTTGGCTGCATGATACCTTCACTTTTTAGGAAAGTGCCTCAACATTTTCTTCACAAAAACTTCAGGATAAAGCACCCACAGATTCCTTGCATCATATCTACTAAATTGAGCTGTAATGTTTGTGTTACTCAATGAGCATGCATTTACTTCCGAAAAAAAGATACTGCTGAAAAAAAGTGACATTAACTGAGCAGCAGAAAAGCTGTGATGGCCGAGTGGTTAAGGCGTTGGATTCGAAATCCAATGGGGTCTCCCCGCACAGGTTCAAATCCTGTTCACAGCGAGAGAAATTACTGTTTTTAAAGTTTTGAAAATGTGATTATGTTCATGCTAGATGAAATTGCACATTAAGAAACTGCATAAAGTGACGTTAGTATCTATTTAGAGACAATTCCTAAAAACATGCACGCTGAAATAAATTAATTCTTAAATCTACGTTTCTAGTTAAACCTACTCTTGCACTCCATAGCAGAACGTTGATGCCAGCTTTAAAACTAGAAAGTTAGATGTAAGAAGTCATTTATTTCAACATGCACGTTTTTAGGAATTGTCTCTATATAGATACTAACATCACTTTACGCAGATTCTATATATGCAATTTCATCTTGCATAATCACATTTTCAACTTTAAAAACAGAGACACTTCTTCAAAACATGCACGCTGAAATAAATGTCTTCTTAAATCTACGTTTCTAGTTATAAAACAGGCATCAACATTCTGCTGTGGAGTGCAAGATTAGGTTGTTACCTATGGATATTGGCTGCTTGAGACCCTCACTTTTTGGGAAATTGCCTCAACATTTTTTTCAGGAAAACTTAAGGTTGAAATTCTGTTCACAGCGAGAAATAGAATTGTTTTGAAATTTAAAAAACGGGTGTAAAGATATTTCCCATAGCACACATACCAGGATAACTTCAGGTTCAAATCCTGTTCACAGCGAGAAATAGAATTGTTTTGAAATTTGAAAATGTTGAACATGAAAATGGTTGTAAAGATATTTCCCATAGCACACATATCAGGATAACTTCAGGTTCAAATCCTGTTCACAGCGAGAAAAAGAATTGTTTTGAAATTTGAAAATGTTGAACATGAAAACTGGTGTAAAGATATTTCCCATAGCACACATACCAACGCTGTTCTTTCAAAACGGCAGAATATCTACTTAAATTGCACAAATACATGGTTGTTTACTAAATTGAGTATGTTTTTAAAGTTGAAAATGTGATTATTCCTCTTAATGTTGATACAAAACATTCTTCTGCTATCTGTGGCAATAAATGACACACCAACGCAACAAAAAAAGAAGAGTGACATTACCCCAAAAGAAAACAGGCTGTGATGGCCGAGTGGTTAAGGCGTTGGACTTGAAATCCAATGGGGTCTCCCCGCACAGGTTCAAATCCTGTTCACAGCGAGATAGATTTCTGTTTTTAAAGTTGAAAATCTGATTATGCTAGATGAAATTGCATATATAGAATCTGCGTAAAGTGATGTTAGTATCTATATAGAGACAATTCCTAAAAACGTGCATGTTGAAATAAATGACTTCTTACATCTACATTTCTAGTTTTAAAGCTGGCATCAACGTTCTGCTATGGAGTGCAAGAGTAGGTTTTTACTTATGGACATGTTCACGTTATTGTTGCATTCTAGAGTTGGATAGGCATCAACATTCTGCTGTGGAGTGCAAGATTAGGTTGTTACCTATGGATATTGGCTGCTTGAGACCCTCACTTTTTGGGAAATTGCCTCAACATTTTTTTCAGGAAAACTTAAGGTTGAAATTCTGTTCACAGCGAGAAATAGAATTGTTTTGAAATTTAAAAAACGGGTGTAAAGATATTTCCCATAGCACACATACCAGGATAACTTCAGGTTCAAATCCTGTTCACAGCGAGAAATAGAATTGTTTTGAAATTTGAAAATGTTGAACATGAAAATGGTTGTAAAGATATTTCCCATAGCACACATATCAGGATAACTTCAGGTTCAAATCCTGTTCACAGCGATAAAAAGAATTGTTTTGAAATTTGAAAATGTTGAACATGAAAACTGGTGTAAAGATATTTCCCATAGCACACATACCAACGCTGTTCTTTCAAAACGGCAGAATATCCACTTAAATTGCACAAATACATGGTTGTTTACTAAATTGAGTATGTTTTTAAAGTTGAAAATGTGATTATTCCTCTTAATGTTGATACAAAACATTCTTCTGCTATCTGTGGCAATAAATGACACACCAACGCAACAAAAAAAGAAGAGTGACATTACCCCAAAAGAAAACAGGCTGTGATGGCCGAGTGGTTAAGGCGTTGGACTTGAAATCCAATGGGGGTCTCCCCGCACAGGTTCAAATCCTGTTCACAGCGAGATAGATTTCTGTTTTTAAAGTTGAAAATCTGATTATGCTAGATGAAATTGCATATATAGAATCTGCGTAAAGTGATGTTAGTATCTATATAGAGACAATTCCTAAAAACGTGCATGTTGAAATAAATGACTTCTTACATCTACATTTCTAGTTTTAAAGCTGGCATCAACGTTCTGCTATGGAGTGCAAGAGTAGGTTTTTACTTATGGACATGTTCACGTTATTGTTGCATTCTAGAGTTGGATAGGTTAGTATGGATTAAGTCAGCAGCAAATGAAAAGATGGGCTGTTGGCTGCATGATACCTTCACTTTTTAGGAAAGTGCCTCAACATTTTCTTCACAAAAACTTCAGGATAAAGCACCCACAGATTCCTTGCATCATATCTACTAAATTGAGCTGTAATGTTTGTGTTACTCAATGAGCATGCATTTACTTCCGAAAAAAAGATACTGCTGGAAAAAAGTGACATTAACTGAGCAGCAGAAAAGCTGTGATGGCCGAGTGGTTAAGGCGTTGGATTCGAAATCCAATGGGGTCTCCCCGCACAGGTTCAAATCCTGTTCACAGCGAGAGAAATTACTGTTTTTAAAGTTTTGAAAATGTGATTATGTTCATGCTAGATGAAATTGCACATTAAGAAACTGCATAAAGTGACGTTAGTATCTATTTAGAGACAATTCCTAAAAACATGCACGCTGAAATAAATTAATTCTTAAATCTACGTTTCTAGTTAAACCTACTCTTGCACTCCATAGCAGAACGTTGATGCCAGCTTTAAAACTAGAAAGTTAGATGTAAGAAGTCATTTATTTCAACATGCACGTTTTTAGGAATTGTCTCTATATAGATACTAACATCACTTTACGCAGATTCTATATATGCAATTTCATCTTGCATAATCACATTTTCAACTTTAAAAACAGAGACACTTCTTCAAAACATACACGCTGAAATAAATGTCTTCTTAAATCTACGTTTCTAGTTATAAAACAGGCATCAACATTCTGCTGTGGAGTGCAAGATTAGGTTGTTACCTATGGATATTGGCTGCTTGAGACCCTCACTTTTTGGGAAATTGCCTCAACATTTTTTTCAGGAAAACTTAAGGTTGAAATTCTGTTCACAGCGAGAAATAGAATTGTTTTGAAATTTAAAAAACGGGTGTAAAGATATTTCCCATAGCACACATACCAGGATAACTTCAGGTTCAAATCCTGTTCACAGCGAGAAATAGAATTGTTTTGAAATTTGAAAATGTTGAACATGAAAATGGTTGTAAAGATATTTCCCATAGCACACATATCAGGATAACTTCAGGTTCAAATCCTGTTCACAGCGAGAAAAAGAATTGTTTTGAAATTTGAAAATGTTGAACATGAAAACTGGTGTAAAGATATTTCCCATAGCACACATACCAACGCTGTTCTTTCAAAACGGCAGAATATCCACTTAAATTGCACAAATACATGGTTGTTTACTAAATTGAGTATGTTTTTAAAGTTGAAAATGTGATTATTCCTCTTAATGTTGATACAAAACATTCTTCTGCTATCTGTGGCAATAAATGACACACCAACGCAACAAAAAAAGAAGAGTGACATTACCCCAAAAGAAAACAGGCTGTGATGGCCGAGTGGTTAAGGCGTTGGACTTGAAATCCAATGGGGTCTCCCCGCACAGGTTCAAATCCTGTTCACAGCGAGATAGATTTCTGTTTTTAAAGTTGAAAATCTGATTATGCTAGATGAAATTGCATATATAGAATCTGCGTAAAGTGATGTTAGTATCTATATAGAGACAATTCCTAAAAACGTGCATGTTGAAATAAATGACTTCTTACATCTACATTTCTAGTTTTAAAGCTGGCATCAACGTTCTGCTATGGAGTGCAAGAGTAGGTTTTTACTTATGGACATGTTCACGTTATTGTTGCATTCTAGAGTTGGATAGGTTAGTATGGATTAAGTCAGCAGCAAATGAAAAGATGGGCTGTTGGCTGCATGATACCTTCACTTTTTAGGAAAGTGCCTCAACATTTTCTTCACAAAAACTTCAGGATAAAGCACCCACAGATTCCTTGCATCATATCTACTAAATTGAGCTGTAATGTTTGTGTTACTCAATGAGCATGCATTTACTTCCGAAAAAAAGATACTGCTGGAAAAAAGTGACATTAACTGAGCAGCAGAAAAGCTGTGATGGCCGAGTGGTTAAGGCGTTGGATTCGAAATCCAATGGGGTCTCCCCGCACAGGTTCAAATCCTGTTCACAGCGAGAGAAATTACTGTTTTTAAAGTTTTGAAAATGTGATTATGTTCATGCTAGATGAAATTGCACATTAAGAAACTGCATAAAGTGACGTTAGTATCTATTTAGAGACAATTCCTAAAAACATGCACGCTGAAATAAATTAATTCTTAAATCTACGTTTCTAGTTAAACCTACTCTTGCACTCCATAGCAGAACGTTGATGCCAGCTTTAAAACTAGAAAGTTAGATGTAAGAAGTCATTTATTTCAACATGCACGTTTTTAGGAATTGTCTCTATATAGATACTAACATCACTTTACGCAGATTCTATATATGCAATTTCATCTTGCATAATCACATTTTCAACTTTAAAAACAGAGACACTTCTTCAAAACATGCACGCTGAAATAAATGTCTTCTTAAATCTACGTTTCTAGTTATAAAACAGGCATCAACATTCTGCTGTGGAGTGCAAGATTAGGTTGTTACCTATGGATATTGGCTGCTTGAGACCCTCACTTTTTGGGAAATTGCCTCAACATTTTTTTCAGGAAAACTTAAGGTTGAAATTCTGTTCACAGCGAGAAATAGAATTGTTTTGAAATTTAAAAAACGGGTGTAAAGATATTTCCCATAGCACACATACCAGGATAACTTCAGGTTCAAATCCTGTTCACAGCGAGAAATAGAATTGTTTTGAAATTTGAAAATGTTGAACATGAAAATGGTTGTAAAGATATTTCCCATAGCACACATATCAGGATAACTTCAGGTTCAAATCCTGTTCACAGCGAGAAAAAGAATTGTTTTGAAATTTGAAAATGTTGAACATGAAAACTGGTGTAAAGATATTTCCCATAGCACACATACCAACGCTGTTCTTTCAAAACGGCAGAATATCCACTTAAATTGCACAAATACATGGTTGTTTACTAAATTGAGTATGTTTTTAAAGTTGAAAATGTGATTATTCCTCTTAATGTTGATACAAAACATTCTTCTGCTATCTGTGGCAATAAATGACACACCAACGCAACAAAAAAAGAAGAGTGACATTACCCCAAAAGAAAACAGGCTGTGATGGCCGAGTGGTTAAGGCGTTGGACTTGAAATCCAATGGGGTCTCCCCGCACAGGTTCAAATCCTGTTCACAGCGAGATAGATTTCTGTTTTTAAAGTTGAAAATCTGATTATGCTAGATGAAATTGCATATATAGAATCTGCGTAAAGTGATGTTAGTATCTATATAGAGACAATTCCTAAAAACGTGCATGTTGAAATAAATGACTTCTTACATCTACATTTCTAGTTTTAAAGCTGGCATCAACGTTCTGCTATGGAGTGCAAGAGTAGGTTTTTACTTATGGACATGTTCACGTTATTGTTGCATTCTAGAGTTGGATAGGTTAGTATGGATTAAGTGAGCAGCAAATGAAAAGATGGGCTGTTGGCTGCATGATACCTTCACTTTTTAGGAAAGTGCCTCAACATTTTCTTCACAAAAACTTCAGGATAAAGCACCCACAGATTCCTTGCATCATATCTACTAAATTGAGCTGTAATGTTTGTGTTACTCAATGAGCATGCATTTACTTCCGAAAAAAAGATACTGCTGGAAAAAAGTGACATTAACTGAGCAGCAGAAAAGCTGTGATGGCCGAGTGGTTAAGGCGTTGGATTCGAAATCCAATGGGGTCTCCCCGCACAGGTTCAAATCCTGTTCACAGCGAGAGAAATTACTGTTTTTAAAGTTTTGAAAATGTGATTATGTTCATGCTAGATGAAATTGCACATTAAGAAACTGCATAAAGTGACGTTAGTATCTATTTAGAGACAATTCCTAAAAACATGCACGCTGAAATAAATTAATTCTTAAATCTACGTTTCTAGTTAAACCTACTCTTGCACTCCATAGCAGAACGTTGATGCCAGCTTTAAAACTAGAAAGTTAGATGTAAGAAGTCATTTATTTCAACATGCACGTTTTTAGGAATTGTCTCTATATAGATACTAACATCACTTTACGCAGATTCTATATATGCAATTTCATCTTGCATAATCACATTTTCAACTTTAAAAACAGAGACACTTCTTCAAAACATGCACGCTGAAATAAATGTCTTCTTAAATCTACGTTTCTAGTTATAAAACAGGCATCAACATTCTGCTGTGGAGTGCAAGATTAGGTTGTTACCTATGGATATTGGCTGCTTGAGACCCTCACTTTTTGGGAAATTGCCTCAACATTTTTTTCAGGAAAACTTAAGGTTGAAATTCTGTTCACAGCGAGAAATAGAATTGTTTTGAAATTTAAAAAACGGGTGTAAAGATATTTCCCATAGCACACATACCAGGATAACTTCAGGTTCAAATCCTGTTCACAGCGAGAAATAGAATTGTTTTGAAATTTGAAAATGTTGAACATGAAAATGGTTGTAAAGATATTTCCCATAGCACACATATCAGGATAACTTCAGGTTCAAATCCTGTTCACAGCGAGAAAAAGAATTGTTTTGAAATTTGAAAATGTTGAACATGAAAACTGGTGTAAAGATATTTCCCATAGCACACATACCAACGCTGTTCTTTCAAAACGGCAGAATATCCACTTAAATTGCACAAATACATGGTTGTTTACTAAATTGAGTATGTTTTTAAAGTTGAAAATGTGATTATTCCTCTTAATGTTGATACAAAACATTCTTCTGCTATCTGTGGCAATAAATGACACACCAACGCAACAAAAAAAGAAGAGTGACATTACCCCAAAAGAAAACAGGCTGTGATGGCCGAGTGGTTAAGGCGTTGGACTTGAAATCCAATGGGGTCTCCCCGCACAGGTTCAAATCCTGTTCACAGCGAGATAGATTTCTGTTTTTAAAGTTGAAAATGTGATTATGCTAGATGAAATGGCATATATAGAATCTGCGTAAAGTGATGTTAGTATCTATATAGAGACAATTCCTAAAAACGTGCATGTTGAAATAAATGACTTCTTACATCTACATTTCTAGTTTTAAAGCTGGCATCAACGTTCTGCTATGGAGTGCAAGAGTAGGTTTTTACTTATGGACATGTTCACGTTATTGTTGCATTCTAGAGTTGGATAGGTTAGTATGGATTAAGTGAGCAGCAAATGAAAAGATGGGCTGTTGGCTGCATGATACCTTCACTTTTTAGGAAAGTGCCTCAACATTTTCTTCACAAAAACTTCAGGATAAAGCACCCACAGATTCCTTGCATCATATCTACTAAATTGAGCTGTAATGTTTGTGTTACTCAATGAGCATGCATTTACTTCCGAAAAAAAGATACTGCTGGAAAAAAGTGACATTAACTGAGCAGCAGAAAAGCTGTGATGGCCGAGTGGTTAAGGCGTTGGATTCGAAATCCAATGGGGTCTCCCCGCACAGGTTCAAATCCTGTTCACAGCGAGAGAAATTACTGTTTTTAAAGTTTTGAAAATGTGATTATGTTCATGCTAGATGAAATTGCACATTAAGAAACTGCATAAAGTGACGTTAGTATCTATTTAGAGACAATTCCTAAAAACATGCACGCTGAAATAAATTAATTCTTAAATCTACGTTTCTAGTTAAACCTACTCTTGCACTCCATAGCAGAACGTTGATGCCAGCTTTAAAACTAGAAAGTTAGATGTAAGAAGTCATTTATTTCAACATGCACGTTTTTAGGAATTGTCTCTATATAGATACTAACATCACTTTACGCAGATTCTATATATGCAATTTCATCTTGCATAATCACATTTTCAACTTTAAAAACAGAGACACTTCTTCAAAACATGCACGCTGAAATAAATGTCTTCTTAAATCTACGTTTCTAGTTATAAAACAGGCATCAACATTCTGCTGTGGAGTGCAAGATTAGGTTGTTACCTATGGATATTGGCTGCTTGAGACCCTCACTTTTTGGGAAATTGCCTCAACATTTTTTTCAGGAAAACTTAAGGTTGAAATTCTGTTCACAGCGAGAAATAGAATTGTTTTGAAATTTAAAAAACGGGTGTAAAGATATTTCCCATAGCACACATACCAGGATAACTTCAGGTTCAAATCCTGTTCACAGCGAGAAATAGAATTGTTTTGAAATTTGAAAATGTTGAACATGAAAATGGTTGTAAAGATATTTCCCATAGCACACATATCAGGATAACTTCAGGTTCAAATCCTGTTCACAGCGAGAAAAAGAATTGTTTTGAAATTTGAAAATGTTGAACATGAAAACTGGTGTAAAGATATTTCCCATAGCACACATACCAACGCTGTTCTTTCAAAACGGCAGAATATCCACTTAAATTGCACAAATACATGGTTGTTTACTAAATTGAGTATGTTTTTAAAGTTGAAAATGTGATTATTCCTCTTAATGTTGATACAAAACATTCTTCTGCTATCTGTGGCAATAAATGACACACCAACGCAACAAAAAAAGAAGAGTGACATTACCCCAAAAGAAAACAGGCTGTGATGGCCGAGTGGTTAAGGCGTTGGACTTGAAATCCAATGGGGTCTCCCCGCACAGGTTCAAATCCTGTTCACAGCGAGATAGATTTCTGTTTATAAAGTTGAAAATCTGATTATGCTAGATGAAATTGCATATATAGAATCTGCGTAAAGTGATGTTAGTATCTATATAGAGACAATTCCTAAAAACGTGCATGTTGAAATAAATGACTTCTTACATCTACATTTCTAGTTTTAAAGCTGGCATCAACGTTCTGCTATGGAGTGCAAGAGTAGGTTTTTACTTATGGACATGTTCACGTTATTGTTGCATTCTAGAGTTGGATAGGTTAGTATGGATTAAGTCAGCAGCAAATGAAAAGATGGGCTGTTGGCTGCATGATACCTTCACTTTTTAGGAAAGTGCCTCAACATTTTCTTCACAAAAACTTCAGGATAAAGCACCCACAGATTCCTTGCATCATATCTACTAAATTGAGCTGTAATGTTTGTGTTACTCAATGAGCATGCATTTACTTCCGAAAAAAAGATACTGCTGGAAAAAAGTGACATTAACTGAGCAGCAGAAAAGCTGTGATGGCCGAGTGGTTAAGGCGTTGGATTCGAAATCCAATGGGGTCTCCCCGCACAGGTTCAAATCCTGTTCACAGCGAGAGAAATTACTGTTTTTAAAGTTTTGAAAATGTGATTATGTTCATGCTAGATGAAATTGCACATTAAGAAACTGCATAAAGTGACGTTAGTATCTATTTAGAGACAATTCCTAAAAACATGCACGCTGAAATAAATTAATTCTTAAATCTACGTTTCTAGTTAAACCTACTCTTGCACTCCATAGCAGAACGTTGATGCCAGCTTTAAAACTAGAAAGTTAGATGTAAGAAGTCATTTATTTCAACATGCACGTTTTTAGGAATTGTCTCTATATAGATACTAACATCACTTTACGCAGATTCTATATATGCAATTTCATCTTGCATAATCACATTTTCAACTTTAAAAACAGAGACACTTCTTCAAAACATGCACGCTGAAATAAATGTCTTCTTAAATCTACGTTTCTAGTTATAAAACAGGCATCAACATTCTGCTGTGGAGTGCAAGATTAGGTTGTTACCTATGGATATTGGCTGCTTGAGACCCTCACTTTTTGGGAAATTGCCTCAACATTTTTTTCAGGAAAACTTAAGGTTAAAATTCTGTTCACAGCGAGAAATAGAATTGTTTTGAAATTTAAAAAACGGGTGTAAAGATATTTCCCATAGCACACATACCAGGATAACTTCAGGTTCAAATCCTGTTCACAGCGAGAAATAGAATTGTTTTGAAATTTGAAAATGTTGAACATGAAAATGGTTGTAAAGATATTTCCCATAGCACACATATCAGGATAACTTCAGGTTCAAATCCTGTTCACAGCGAGAAAAAGAATTGTTTTGAAATTTGAAAATGTTGAACATGAAAACTGGTGTAAAGATATTTCCCATAGCACACATACCAACGCTGTTCTTTCAAAACGGCAGAATATCCACTTAAATTGCACAAATACATGGTTGTTTACTAAATTGAGTATGTTTTTAAAGTTGAAAATGTGATTATTCCTCTTAATGTTGATACAAAACATTCTTCTGCTATCTGTGGCAATAAATGACACACCAACGCAACAAAAAAAGAAGAGTGACATTACCCCAAAAGAAAACAGGCTGTGATGGCCGAGTGGTTAAGGCGTTGGACTTGAAATACAATGGGGTCTCCCTGCACAGGTTCAAATCCTGTTCACAGCGAGATAGATTTCTGTTTTTAAAGTTGAAAATCTGATTATGCTAGATGAAATTGCATATATAGAATCTGCGTAAAGTGATGTTAGTATCTATATAGAGACAATTCCTAAAAACGTGCATGTTGAAATAAATGACTTCTTACATCTACATTTCTAGTTTTAAAGCTGGCATCAACGTTCTGCTATGGAGTGCAAGAGTAGGTTTTTACTTATGGACATGTTCACGTTATTGTTGCATTCTAGAGTTGGATAGGTTAGTATGGATTAAGTGAGCAGCAAATGAAAAGATGGGCTGTTGGCTGCATGATACCTTCACTTTTTAGGAAAGTGCCTCAACATTTTCTTCACAAAAACTTCAGGATAAAGCACCCACAGATTCCTTGCATCATATCTACTAAATTGAGCTGTAATGTTTGTGTTACTCAATGAGCATGCATTTACTTCCGAAAAAAAGATACTGCTGGAAAAAAGTGACATTAACTGAGCAGCAGAAAAGCTGTGATGGCCGAGTGGTTAAGGCGTTGGATTCGAAATCCAATGGGGTCTCCCCGCACAGGTTCAAATCCTGTTCACAGCGAGAGAAATTACTGTTTTTAAAGTTTTGAAAATGTGATTATGTTCATGCTAGATGAAATTGCACATTAAGAAACTGCATAAAGTGACGTTAGTATCTATTTAGAGACAATTCCTAAAAACATGCACGCTGAAATAAATTAATTCTTAAATCTACGTTTCTAGTTAAACCTACTCTTGCACTCCATAGCAGAACGTTGATGCCAGCTTTAAAACTAGAAAGTTAGATGTAAGAAGTCATTTATTTCAACATGCACGTTTTTAGGAATTGTCTCTATATAGATACTAACATCACTTTACGCAGATTCTATATATGCAATTTCATCTTGCATAATCACATTTTCAACTTTAAAAACAGAGACACTTCTTCAAAACATGCACGCTGAAATAAATGTCTTCTTAAATCTACGTTTCTAGTTATAAAACAGGCATCAACATTCTGCTGTGGAGTGCAAGATTAGGTTGTTACCTATGGATATTGGCTGCTTGAGACCCTCACTTTTTGGGAAATTGCCTCAACATTTTTTTCAGGAAAACTTAAGGTTGAAATTCTGTTCACAGCGAGAAATAGAATTGTTTTGAAATTTAAAAAACGGGTGTAAAGATATTTCCCATAGCACACATACCAGGATAACTTCAGGTTCAAATCCTGTTCACAGCGAGAAATAGAATTGTTTTGAAATTTGAAAATGTTGAACATGAAAATGGTTGTAAAGATATTTCCCATAGCACACATATCAGGATAACTTCAGGTTCAAATCCTGTTCACAGCGAGAAAAAGAATTGTTTTGAAATTTGAAAATGTTGAACATGAAAACTGGTGTAAAGATATTTCCCATAGCACACATACCAACGCTGTTCTTTCAAAACGGCAGAATATCCACTTAAATTGCACAAATACATGGTTGTTTACTAAATTGAGTATGTTTTTAAAGTTGAAAATGTGATTATTCCTCTTAATGTTGATACAAAACATTCTTCTGCTATCTGTGGCAATAAATGACACACCAACGCAACAAAAAAAGAAGAGTGACATTACCCCAAAAGAAAACAGGCTGTGATGGCCGAGTGGTTAAGGCGTTGGACTTGAAATCCAATGGGGTCTCCCCGCACAGGTTCAAATCCTGTTCACAGCGAGATAGATTTCTGTTTTTAAAGTTGAAAATCTGATTATGCTAGATGAAATTGCATATATAGAATCTGCGTAAAGTGATGTTAGTATCTATATAGAGACAATTCCTAAAAACGTGCATGTTGAAATAAATGACTTCTTACATCTACATTTCTAGTTTTAAAGCTGGCATCAACGTTCTGCTATGGAGTGCAAGAGTAGGTTTTTACTTATGGACATGTTCACGTTATTGTTGCATTCTAGAGTTGGATAGGTTAGTATGGATTAAGTCAGCAGCAAATGAAAAGATGGGCTGTTGGCTGCATGATACCTTCACTTTTTAGGAAAGTGCCTCAACATTTTCTTCACAAAAACTTCAGGATAAAGCACCCACAGATTCCTTGCATCATATCTACTAAATTGAGCTGTAATGTTTGTGTTACTCAATGAGCATGCATTTACTTCCGAAAAAAAGATACTGCTGGAAAAAAGTGACATTAACTGAGCAGCAGAAAAGCTGTGATGGCCGAGTGGTTAAGGCGTTGGATTCGAAATCCAATGGGGTCTCCCCGCACAGGTTCAAATCCTGTTCACAGCGAGAGAAATTACTGTTTTTAAAGTTTTGAAAATGTGATTATGTTCATGCTAGATGAAATTGCACATTAAGAAACTGCATAAAGTGACGTTAGTATCTATTTAGAGACAATTCCTAAAAACATGCACGCTGAAATAAATTAATTCTTAAATCTACGTTTCTAGTTAAACCTACTCTTGCACTCCATAGCAGAACGTTGATGCCAGCTTTAAAACTAGAAAGTTAGATGTAAGAAGTCATTTATTTCAACATGCACGTTTTTAGGAATTGTCTCTATATAGATACTAACATCACTTTACGCAGATTCTATATATGCAATTTCATCTTGCATAATCACATTTTCAACTTTAAAAACAGAGACACTTCTTCAAAACATGCACGCTGAAATAAATGTCTTCTTAAATCTACGTTTCTAGTTATAAAACAGGCATCAACATTCTGCTGTGGAGTGCAAGATTAGGTTGTTACCTATGGATATTGGCTGCTTGAGACCCTCACTTTTTGGGAAATTGCCTCAACATTTTTTTCAGGAAAACTTAAGGTTGAAATTCTGTTCACAGCGAGAAATAGAATTGTTTTGAAATTTAAAAAACGGGTGTAAAGATATTTCCCATAGCACACATACCAGGATAACTTCAGGTTCAAATCCTGTTCACAGCGAGAAATAGAATTGTTTTGAAATTTGAAAATGTTGAACATGAAAATGGTTGTAAAGATATTTCCCATAGCACACATATCAGGATAACTTCAGGTTCAAATCCTGTTCACAGCGAGAAAAAGAATTGTTTTGAAATTTGAAAATGTTGAACATGAAAACTGGTGTAAAGATATTTCCCATAGCACACATACCAACGCTGTTCTTTCAAAACGGCAGAATATCCACTTAAATTGCACAAATACATGGTTGTTTACTAAATTGAGTATGTTTTTAAAGTTGAAAATGTGATTATTCCTCTTAATGTTGATACAAAACATTCTTCTGCTATCTGTGGCAATAAATGACACACCAACGCAACAAAAAAAGAAGAGTGACATTACCCCAAAAGAAAACAGGCTGTGATGGCCGAGTGGTTAAGGCGTTGGACTTGAAATCCAATGGGGTCTCCCCGCACAGGTTCAAATCCTGTTCACAGCGAGATAGATTTCTGTTTTTAAAGTTGAAAATGTGATTATGCTAGATGAAATGGCATATATAGAATCTGCGTAAAGTGATGTTAGTATCTATATAGAGACAATTCCTAAAAACGTGCATGTTGAAATAAATGACTTCTTACATCTACATTTCTAGTTTTAAAGCTGGCATCAACGTTCTGCTATGGAGTGCAAGAGTAGGTTTTTACTTATGGACATGTTCACGTTATTGTTGCATTCTAGAGTTGGATAGGTTAGTATGGATTAAGTCAGCAGCAAATGAAAAGATGGGCTGTTGGCTGCATGATACCTTCACTTTTTAGGAAAGTGCCTCAACATTTTCTTCACAAAAACTTCAGGATAAAGCACCCACAGATTCCTTGCATCATATCTACTAAATTGAGCTGTAATGTTTGTGTTACTCAATGAGCATGCATTTACTTCCGAAAAAAAGATACTGCTGGAAAAAAGTGACATTAACTGAGCAGCAGAAAAGCTGTGATGGCCGAGTGGTTAAGGCGTTGGATTCGAAATCCAATGGGGTCTCCCCGCACAGGTTCAAATCCTGTTCACAGCGAGAGAAATTACTGTTTTTAAAGTTTTGAAAATGTGATTATGTTCATGCTAGATGAAATTGCACATTAAGAAACTGCATAAAGTGACGTTAGTATCTATTTAGAGACAATTCCTAAAAACATGCACGCTGAAATAAATTAATTCTTAAATCTACGTTTCTAGTTAAACCTACTCTTGCACTCCATAGCAGAACGTTGATGCCAGCTTTAAAACTAGAAAGTTAGATGTAAGAAGTCATTTATTTCAACATGCACGTTTTTAGGAATTGTCTCTATATAGATACTAACATCACTTTACGCAGATTCTATATATGCAATTTCATCTTGCATAATCACATTTTCAACTTTAAAAACAGAGACACTTCTTCAAAACATGCACGCTGAAATAAATGTCTTCTTAAATCTACGTTTCTAGTTATAAAACAGGCATCAACATTCTGCTGTGGAGTGCAAGATTAGGTTGTTACCTATGGATATTGGCTGCTTGAGACCCTCACTTTTTGGGAAATTGCCTCAACATTTTTTTCAGGAAAACTTAAGGTTGAAATTCTGTTCACAGCGAGAAATAGAATTGTTTTGAAATTTAAAAAACGGGTGTAAAGATATTTCCCATAGCACACATACCAGGATAACTTCAGGTTCAAATCCTGTTCACAGCGAGAAATAGAATTGTTTTGAAATTTGAAAATGTTGAACATGAAAATGGTTGTAAAGATATTTCCCATAGCACACATATCAGGGTAACTTCAGGTTCAAATCCTGTTCACAGCGAGAAAAAGAATTGTTTTGAAATTTGAAAATGTTGAACATGAAAACTGGTGTAAAGATATTTCCCATAGCACACATACCAACGCTGTTCTTTCAAAACGGCAGAATATCCACTTAAATTGCACAAATACATGGTTGTTTACTAAATTGAGTATGTTTTTAAAGTTGAAAATGTGATTATTCCTCTTAATGTTGATACAAAACATTCTTCTGCTATCTGTGGCAATAAATGACACACCAACGCAACAAAAAAAGAAGAGTGACATTACCCCAAAAGAAAACAGGCTGTGATGGCCGAGTGGTTAAGGCGTTGGACTTGAAATCCAATGGGGTCTCCCCGCACAGGTTCAAATCCTGTTCACAGCGAGATAGATTTCTGTTTTTAAAGTTGAAAATCTGATTATGCTAGATGAAATTGCATATATAGAATCTGCGTAAAGTGATGTTAGTATCTATATAGAGACAATTCCTAAAAACGTGCATGTTGAAATAAATGACTTCTTACATCTACATTTCTAGTTTTAAAGCTGGCATCAACGTTCTGCTATGGAGTGCAAGAGTAGGTTTTTACTTATGGACATGTTCACGTTATTGTTGCATTCTAGAGTTGGATAGGTTAGTATGGATTAAGTGAGCAGCAAATGAAAAGATGGGCTGTTGGCTGCATGATACCTTCACTTTTTAGGAAAGTGCCTCAACATTTTCTTCACAAAAACTTCAGGATAAAGCACCCACAGATTCCTTGCATCATATCTACTAAATTGAGCTGTAATGTTTGTGTTACTCAATGAGCATGCATTTACTTCCGAAAAAAAGATACTGCTGGAAAAAAGTGACATTAACTGAGCAGCAGAAAAGCTGTGATGGCCGAGTGGTTAAGGCGTTGGATTCGAAATCCAATGGGGTCTCCCCGCACAGGTTCAAATCCTGTTCACAGCGAGAGAAATTACTGTTTTTAAAGTTTTGAAAATGTGATTATGTTCATGCTAGATGAAATTGCACATTAAGAAACTGCATAAAGTGACGTTAGTATCTATTTAGAGACAATTCCTAAAAACATGCACGCTGAAATAAATTAATTCTTAAATCTACGTTTCTAGTTAAACCTACTCTTGCACTCCATAGCAGAACGTTGATGCCAGCTTTAAAACTAGAAAGTTAGATGTAAGAAGTCATTTATTTCAACATGCACGTTTTTAGGAATTGTCTCTATATAGATACTAACATCACTTTACGCAGATTCTATATATGCAATTTCATCTTGCATAATCACATTTTCAACTTTAAAAACAGAGACACTTCTTCAAAACATGCACGCTGAAATAAATGTCTTCTTAAATCTACGTTTCTAGTTATAAAACAGGCATCAACATTCTGCTGTGGAGTGCAAGATTAGGTTGTTACCTATGGATATTGGCTGCTTGAGACCCTCACTTTTTGGGAAATTGCCTCAACATTTTTTTCAGGAAAACTTAAGGTTGAAATTCTGTTCACAGCGAGAAATAGAATTGTTTTGAAATTTAAAAAACGGGTGTAAAGATATTTCCCATAGCACACATACCAGGATAACTTCAGGTTCAAATCCTGTTCACAGCGAGAAATAGAATTGTTTTGAAATTTGAAAATGTTGAACATGAAAATGGTTGTAAAGATATTTCCCATAGCACACATATCAGGATAACTTCAGGTTCAAATCCTGTTCACAGCGAGAAAAAGAATTGTTTTGAAATTTGAAAATGTTGAACATGAAAACTGGTGTAAAGATATTTCCCATAGCACACATACCAACGCTGTTCTTTCAAAACGGCAGAATATCCACTTAAATTGCACAAATACATGGTTGTTTACTAAATTGAGTATGTTTTTAAAGTTGAAAATGTGATTATTCCTCTTAATGTTGATACAAAACATTCTTCTGCTATCTGTGGCAATAAATGACACACCAACGCAACAAAAAAAGAAGAGTGACATTACCCCAAAAGAAAACAGGCTGTGATGGCCGAGTGGTTAAGGCGTTGGACTTGAAATCCAATGGGGTCTCCCCGCACAGGTTCAAATCCTGTTCACAGCGAGATAGATTTCTGTTTTTAAAGTTGAAAATGTGATTATGCTAGATGAAATGGCATATATAGAATCTGCGTAAAGTGATGTTAGTATCTATATAGAGACAATTCCTAAAAACGTGCATGTTGAAATAAATGACTTCTTACATCTACATTTCTAGTTTTAAAGCTGGCATCAACGTTCTGCTATGGAGTGCAAGAGTAGGTTTTTACTTATGGACATGTTCACGTTATTGTTGCATTCTAGAGTTGGATAGGTTAGTATGGATTAAGTGAGCAGCAAATGAAAAGATGGGCTGTTGGCTGCATGATACCTTCACTTTTTAGGAAAGTGCCTCAACATTTTCTTCACAAAAACTTCAGGATAAAGCACCCACAGATTCCTTGCATCATATCTACTAAATTGAGCTGTAATGTTTGTGTTACTCAATGAGCATGCATTTACTTCCGAAAAAAAGATACTGCTGGAAAAAAGTGACATTAACTGAGCAGCAGAAAAGCTGTGATGGCCGAGTGGTTAAGGCGTTGGATTCGAAATCCAATGGGGTCTCCCCGCACAGGTTCAAATCCTGTTCACAGCGAGAGAAATTACTGTTTTTAAAGTTTTGAAAATGTGATTATGTTCATGCTAGATGAAATTGCACATTAAGAAACTGCATAAAGTGACGTTAGTATCTATTTAGAGACAATTCCTAAAAACATGCACGCTGAAATAAATTAATTCTTAAATCTACGTTTCTAGTTAAACCTACTCTTGCACTCCATAGCAGAACGTTGATGCCAGCTTTAAAACTAGAAAGTTAGATGTAAGAAGTCATTTATTTCAACATGCACGTTTTTAGGAATTGTCTCTATATAGATACTAACATCACTTTACGCAGATTCTATATATGCAATTTCATCTTGCATAATCACATTTTCAACTTTAAAAACAGAGACACTTCTTCAAAACATGCACGCTGAAATAAATGTCTTCTTAAATCTACGTTTCTAGTTATAAAACAGGCATCAACATTCTGCTGTGGAGTGCAAGATTAGGTTGTTACCTATGGATATTGGCTGCTTGAGACCCTCACTTTTTGGGAAATTGCCTCAACATTTTTTTCAGGAAAACTTAAGGTTGAAATTCTGTTCACAGCGAGAAATAGAATTGTTTTGAAATTTAAAAAACGGGTGTAAAGATATTTCCCATAGCACACATACCAGGATAACTTCAGGTTCAAATCCTGTTCACAGCGAGAAATAGAATTGTTTTGAAATTTGAAAATGTTGAACATGAAAATGGTTGTAAAGATATTTCCCATAGCACACATATCAGGATAACTTCAGGTTCAAATCCTGTTCACAGCGAGAAAAAGAATTGTTTTGAAATTTGAAAATGTTGAACATGAAAACTGGTGTAAAGATATTTCCCATAGCACACATACCAACGCTGTTCTTTCAAAACGGCAGAATATCCACTTAAATTGCACAAATACATGGTTGTTTACTAAATTGAGTATGTTTTTAAAGTTGAAAATGTGATTATTCCTCTTAATGTTGATACAAAACATTCTTCTGCTATCTGTGGCAATAAATGACACACCAACGCAACAAAAAAAGAAGAGTGACATTACCCCAAAAGAAAACAGGCTGTGATGGCCGAGTGGTTAAGGCGTTGGACTTGAAATCCAATGGGGTCTCCCCGCACAGGTTCAAATCCTGTTCACAGCGAGATAGATTTCTGTTTTTAAAGTTGAAAATCTGATTATGCTAGATGAAATTGCATATATAGAATCTGCGTAAAGTGATGTTAGTATCTATATAGAGACAATTCCTAAAAACGTGCATGTTGAAATAAATGACTTCTTACATCTACATTTCTAGTTTTAAAGCTGGCATCAACGTTCTGCTATGGAGTGCAAGAGTAGGTTTTTACTTATGGACATGTTCACGTTATTGTTGCATTCTAGAGTTGGATAGGTTAGTATGGATTAAGTCAGCAGCAAATGAAAAGATGGGCTGTTGGCTGCATGATACCTTCACTTTTTAGGAAAGTGCCTCAACATTTTCTTCACAAAAACTTCAGGATAAAGCACCCACAGATTCCTTGCATCATATCTACTAAATTGAGCTGTAATGTTTGTGTTACTCAATGAGCATGCATTTACTTCCGAAAAAAAGATACTGCTGGAAAAAAGTGACATTAACTGAGCAGCAGAAAAGCTGTGATGGCCGAGTGGTTAAGGCGTTGGATTCGAAATCCAATGGGGTCTCCCCGCACAGGTTCAAATCCTGTTCACAGCGAGAGAAATTACTGTTTTTAAAGTTTTGAAAATGTGATTATGTTCATGCTAGATGAAATTGCACATTAAGAAACTGCATAAAGTGACGTTAGTATCTATTTAGAGACAATTCCTAAAAACATGCACGCTGAAATAAATTAATTCTTAAATCTACGTTTCTAGTTAAACCTACTCTTGCACTCCATAGCAGAACGTTGATGCCAGCTTTAAAACTAGAAAGTTAGATGTAAGAAGTCATTTATTTCAACATGCACGTTTTTAGGAATTGTCTCTATATAGATACTAACATCACTTTACGCAGATTCTATATATGCAATTTCATCTTGCATAATCACATTTTCAACTTTAAAAACAGAGACACTTCTTCAAAACATGCACGCTGAAATAAATGTCTTCTTAAATCTACGTTTCTAGTTATAAAACAGGCATCAACATTCTGCTGTGGAGTGCAAGATTAGGTTGTTACCTATGGATATTGGCTGCTTGAGACCCTCACTTTTTGGGAAATTGCCTCAACATTTTTTTCAGGAAAACTTAAGGTTGAAATTCTGTTCACAGCGAGAAATAGAATTGTTTTGAAATTTAAAAAACGGGTGTAAAGATATTTCCCATAGCACACATACCAGGATAACTTCAGGTTCAAATCCTGTTCACAGCGAGAAATAGAATTGTTTTGAAATTTGAAAATGTTGAACATGAAAATGGTTGTAAAGATATTTCCCATAGCACACATATCAGGATAACTTCAGGTTCAAATCCTGTTCACAGCGAGAAAAAGAATTGTTTTGAAATTTGAAAATGTTGAACATGAAAACTGGTGTAAAGATATTTCCCATAGCACACATACCAACGCTGTTCTTTCAAAACGGCAGAATATCCACTTAAATTGCACAAATACATGGTTGTTTACTAAATTGAGTATGTTTTTAAAGTTGAAAATGTGATTATTCCTCTTAATGTTGATACAAAACATTCTTCTGCTATCTGTGGCAATAAATGACACACCAACGCAACAAAAAAAGAAGAGTGACATTACCCCAAAAGAAAACAGGCTGTGATGGCCGAGTGGTTAAGGCGTTGGACTTGAAATCCAATGGGGTCTCCCCGCACAGGTTCAAATCCTGTTCACAGCGAGATAGATTTCTGTTTATAAAGTTGAAAATCTGATTATGCTAGATGAAATTGCATATATAGAATCTGCGTAAAGTGATGTTAGTATCTATATAGAGACAATTCCTAAAAACGTGCATGTTGAAATAAATGACTTCTTACATCTACATTTCTAGTTTTAAAGCTGGCATCAACGTTCTGCTATGGAGTGCAAGAGTAGGTTTTTACTTATGGACATGTTCACGTTATTGTTGCATTCTAGAGTTGGATAGGTTAGTATGGATTAAGTCAGCAGCAAATGAAAAGATGGGCTGTTGGCTGCATGATACCTTCACTTTTTAGGAAAGTGCCTCAACATTTTCTTCACAAAAACTTCAGGATAAAGCACCCACAGATTCCTTGCATCATATCTACTAAATTGAGCTGTAATGTTTGTGTTACTCAATGAGCATGCATTTACTTCCGAAAAAAAGATACTGCTGGAAAAAAGTGACATTAACTGAGCAGCAGAAAAGCTGTGATGGCCGAGTGGTTAAGGCGTTGGATTCGAAATCCAATGGGGTCTCCCCGCACAGGTTCAAATCCTGTTCACAGCGAGAGAAATTACTGTTTTTAAAGTTTTGAAAATGTGATTATGTTCATGCTAGATGAAATTGCACATTAAGAAACTGCATAAAGTGACGTTAGTATCTATTTAGAGACAATTCCTAAAAACATGCACGCTGAAATAAATTAATTCTTAAATCTACGTTTCTAGTTAAACCTACTCTTGCACTCCATAGCAGAACGTTGATGCCAGCTTTAAAACTAGAAAGTTAGATGTAAGAAGTCATTTATTTCAACATGCACGTTTTTAGGAATTGTCTCTATATAGATACTAACATCACTTTACGCAGATTCTATATATGCAATTTCATCTTGCATAATCACATTTTCAACTTTAAAAACAGAGACACTTCTTCAAAACATGCACGCTGAAATAAATGTCTTCTTAAATCTACGTTTCTAGTTATAAAACAGGCATCAACATTCTGCTGTGGAGTGCAAGATTAGGTTGTTACCTATGGATATTGGCTGCTTGAGACCCTCACTTTTTGGGAAATTGCCTCAACATTTTTTTCAGGAAAACTTAAGGTTGAAATTCTGTTCACAGCGAGAAATAGAATTGTTTTGAAATTTAAAAAACGGGTGTAAAGATATTTCCCATAGCACACATACCAGGATAACTTCAGGTTCAAATCCTGTTCACAGCGAGAAATAGAATTGTTTTGAAATTTGAAAATGTTGAACATGAAAATGGTTGTAAAGATATTTCCCATAGCACACATATCAGGATAACTTCAGGTTCAAATCCTGTTCACAGCGAGAAAAAGAATTGTTTTGAAATTTGAAAATGTTGAACATGAAAACTGGTGTAAAGATATTTCCCATAGCACACATACCAACGCTGTTCTTTCAAAACGGCAGAATATCCACTTAAATTGCACAAATACATGGTTGTTTACTAAATTGAGTATGTTTTTAAAGTTGAAAATGTGATTATTCCTCTTAATGTTGATACAAAACATTCTTCTGCTATCTGTGGCAATAAATGACACACCAACGCAACAAAAAAAGAAGAGTGACATTACCCCAAAAGAAAACAGGCTGTGATGGCCGAGTGGTTAAGGCGTTGGACTTGAAATCCAATGGGGTCTCCCCGCACAGGTTCAAATCCTGTTCACAGCGAGATAGATTTCTGTTTTTAAAGTTGAAAATCTGATTATGCTAGATGAAATTGCATATATAGAATCTGCGTAAAGTGATGTTAGTATCTATATAGAGACAATTCCTAAAAACGTGCATGTTGAAATAAATGACTTCTTACATCTACATTTCTAGTTTTAAAGCTGGCATCAACGTTCTGCTATGGAGTGCAAGAGTAGGTTTTTACTTATGGACATGTTCACGTTATTGTTGCATTCTAGAGTTGGATAGGTTAGTATGGATTAAGTGAGCAGCAAATGAAAAGATGGGCTGTTGGCTGCATGATACCTTCACTTTTTAGGAAAGTGCCTCAACATTTTCTTCACAAAAACTTCAGGATAAAGCACCCACAGATTCCTTGCATCATATCTACTAAATTGAGCTGTAATGTTTGTGTTACTCAATGAGCATGCATTTACTTCCGAAAAAAAGATACTGCTGGAAAAAAGTGACATTAACTGAGCAGCAGAAAAGCTGTGATGGCCGAGTGGTTAAGGCGTTGGATTCGAAATCCAATGGGGTCTCCCCGCACAGGTTCAAATCCTGTTCACAGCGAGAGAAATTACTGTTTTTAAAGTTTTGAAAATGTGATTATGTTCATGCTAGATGAAATTGCACATTAATAAACTGCATAAAGTGACGTTAGTATCTATTTAGAGACAATTCCTAAAAACATGCACGCTGAAATAAATTAATTCTTAAATCTACGTTTCTAGTTAAACCTACTCTTGCACTCCATAGCAGAACGTTGATGCCAGCTTTAAAACTAGAAAGTTAGATGTAAGAAGTCATTTATTTCAACATGCACGTTTTTAGGAATTGTCTCTAAATAGATACTAACATCACTTTACGCAGATTCTATATATGCAATTTCATCTTGCATAATCACATTTTCAACTTTAAAAACAGAGACACTTCTTCAAAACATGCACGCTGAAATAAATGTCTTCTTAAATCTACGTTTCTAGTTATAAAACAGGCATCAACATTCTGCTGTGGAGTGCAAGATTAGGTTGTTACCTATGGATATTGGCTGCTTGAGACCCTCACTTTTTGGGAAATTGCCTCAACATTTTTTTCAGGAAAACTTAAGGTTGAAATTCTGTTCACAGCGAGAAATAGAATTGTTTTGAAATTTAAAAAACGGGTGTAAAGATATTTCCCATAGCACACATACCAGGATAACTTCAGGTTCAAATCCTGTTCACAGCGAGAAATAGAATTGTTTTGAAATTTGAAAATGTTGAACATGAAAATGGTTGTAAAGATATTTCCCATAGCACACATATCAGGATAACTTCAGGTTCAAATCCTGTTCACAGCGAGAAAAAGAATTGTTTTGAAATTTGAAAATGTTGAACATGAAAACTGGTGTAAAGATATTTCCCATAGCACACATACCAACGCTGTTCTTTCAAAACGGCAGAATATCCACTTAAATTGCACAAAGACATGGTTGTTTACTAAATTGAGTATGTTTTTAAAGTTGAAAATGTGATTATTCCTCTTAATGTTGATACAAAACATTCTTCTGCTATCTGTGGCAATAAATGACACACCAACGCAACAAAAAAAGAAGAGTGACATTACCCCAAAAGAAAACAGGCTGTGATGGCCGAGTGGTTAAGGCGTTGGACTTGAAATCCAATGGGGTCTCCCCGCACAGGTTCAAATCCTGTTCACAGCGAGATAGATTTCTGTTTTTAAAGTTGAAAATCTGATTATGCTAGATGAAATTGCATATATAGAATCTGCGTAAAGTGATGTTAGTATCTATATAGAGACAATTCCTAAAAACGTGCATGTTGAAATAAATGACTTCTTACATCTACATTTCTAGTTTTAAAGCTGGCATCAACGTTCTGCTATGGAGTGCAAGAGTAGGTTTTTACTTATGGACATGTTCACGTTATTGTTGCATTCTAGAGTTGGATAGGTTAGTATGGATTAAGTCAGCAGCAAATGAAAAGATGGGCTGTTGGCTGCATGATACCTTCACTTTTTAGGAAAGTGCCTCAACATTTTCTTCACAAAAACTTCAGGATAAAGCACCCACAGATTCCTTGCATCATATCTACTAAATTGAGCTGTAATGTTTGTGTTACTCAATGAGCATGCATTTACTTCCGAAAAAAAGATACTGCTGGAAAAAAGTGACATTAACTGAGCAGCAGAAAAGCTGTGATGGCCGAGTGGTTAAGGCGTTGGATTCGAAATCCAATGGGGTCTCCCCGCACAGGTTCAAATCCTGTTCACAGCGAGAGAAATTACTGTTTTTAAAGTTTTGAAAATGTGATTATGTTCATGCTAGATGAAATTGCACATTAAGAAACTGCATAAAGTGACGTTAGTATCTATTTAGAGACAATTCCTAAAAACATGCACGCTGAAATAAATTAATTCTTAAATCTACGTTTCTAGTTAAACCTACTCTTGCACTCCATAGCAGAACGTTGATGCCAGCTTTAAAACTAGAAAGTTAGATGTAAGAAGTCATTTATTTCAACATGCACGTTTTTAGGAATTGTCTCTAAATAGATACTAACATCACTTTACGCAGATTCTATATATGCAATTTCATCTTGCATAATCACATTTTCAACTTTAAAAACAGAGACACTTCTTCAAAACATGCACGCTGAAATAAATGTCTTCTTAAATCTACGTTTCTAGTTATAAAACAGGCATCAACATTCTGCTGTGGAGTGCAAGATTAGGTTGTTACCTATGGATATTGGCTGCTTGAGACCCTCACTTTTTGGGAAATTGCCTCAACATTTTTTTCAGGAAAACTTAAGGTTGAAATTCTGTTCACAGCGAGAAATAGAATTGTTTTGAAATTTAAAAAACGGGTGTAAAGATATTTCCCATAGCACACATACCAGGATAACTTCAGGTTCAAATCCTGTTCACAGCGAGAAATAGAATTGTTTTGAAATTTGAAAATGTTGAACATGAAAATGGTTGTAAAGATATTTCCCATAGCACACATATCAGGATAACTTCAGGTTCAAATCCTGTTCACAGCGAGAAATAGAATTGTTTTGAAATTTGAAAATGTTGAACATGAAAATGGTTGTAAAGATATTTCCCATAGCACACATACCAGGATAACTTCAGGTTCAAATCCTGTTCACAGCGAGAAATAGAATTGTTTTGAAATTTGAAAATGTTGAACATGAAAATGGTTGTAAAGATATTTCCCATAGCACACATATCAGGATAACTTCAGGTTCAAATCCTGTTCACAGCGAGAAAAAGAATTGTTTTGAAATTTGAAAATGTTGAACATGAAAACTGGTGTAAAGATATTTCCCATAGCACACATACCAACGCTGTTCTTTCAAAACGGCAGAATATCCACTTAAATTGCACAAATACATGGTTGTTTACTAAATTGAGTATGTTTTTAAAGTTGAAAATGTGATTATTCCTCTTAATGTTGATACAAAACATTCTTCTGCTATCTGTGGCAATAAATGACACACCAACGCAACAAAAAAAGAAGAGTGACATTACCCCAAAAGAAAACAGGCTGTGATGGCCGAGTGGTTAAGGTGTTGGACTTGAAATCCAATGGGGTCTCCCCGCACAGGTTCAAATCCTGTTCACAGCGAGATAGATTTCTGTTTTTAAAGTTGAAAATGTGATTATGCTAGATGAAATTGCATATATAGAATCTGCGTAAAGTGATTGTTAGTATCTATATAGAGACAATTCCTAAAAACGTGCATGTTGAAATAAATGACTTCTTACATCTACATTTCTAGTTTTAAAGCTGGCATCAACGTTCTGCTATGGAGTGCAAGAGTAGGTTTTTACTTATGGACATGTTCACGTTATTGTTGCATTCTAGAGTTGGATAGGTTAGTATGGATTAAGTGAGCAGCAAATGAAAAGATGGGCTGTTGGCTGCATGATACCTTCACTTTTTAGGAAAGTGCCTCAACATTTTCTTCACAAAAACTTCAGGATAAAGCACCCACAGATTCCTTGCATCATATCTACTAAATTGAGCTGTAATGTTTGTGTTACTCAATGAGCATGCATTTACTTCCGAAAAAAAGATACTGCTGGAAAAAAGTGACATTAACTAAGCAGCAGAAAAGCTGTGATGGCCGAGTGGTTAAGGCGTTGGATTCGAAATCCAATGGGGTCTCCCCGCACAGGTTCAAATCCTGTTCACAGCGAGAGAAATTACTGTTTTTTTTTTTTTTAAATTCTTTATTTTTAGTTGTGCATGGCATAACAACTAGCCCACGTAGCCACGACAGCTAGCGTAGGCGACAACATTCAAAACAGTGTATACATGGTTTTCAAATATACTGCACAATTTTACATTTTGGTGATACAAAAACACAGACAGTGAGCAAGTAAGAACTTTTGTGATTGAGTCTTCCTGGCCACCCTGCCCCTTTAGTTATCTATGTAGCTAGCGTTCCCTACCGGCAAACCACGGGTGACTCTCGTAGCACACACAGGTAGCATTAGCCTAACTGTATCGAAAAACAGGAGCTATAAAGGTGGTCAAAGTCAACCCCCTATCGTGTCTGAGGCCCTTGTAGGGATCTCCCGAGAACTGATTCGGCATTTCAGCTGCCGTCTGTCAGCTCGGGTTCTGAGTTTTTGCAAAAATAATCAGAGAACGCTACATGAGGGAAGAAGTATTACGTGCGTCTTTAGTGTATATGGGCACAAGAGCCTGAATGGTGCGTGGCCTCCCCTAACAAGGAAGCCTCTGTGATACCTGGGGCTCTCTATGGGGACTAGCCCGCGGGCCCCGCTGTAGTGCCCATACCTCTCAGGTAGGTCCCTCCCAACGGCCTCCGGCCAATATATGCTAACCATATTAACAACTAGAAAGAAAGAAAAGTCTGGTTGTCCTCGTCCGTTCTCCTACGCAATCGTCAGTCTATTGCTCCAGTGCCAGTCCTAGCACAAAGGGCTATTTTCCCAGGGCGCCCAGATTTTTTGGAATTGTGCCTGGGTTCCTCTAACCCGTGCCGTCAGGTCGTCCATTACGTATACCTCTCTTATTCTGTTAATTACCCCTGCTATGGCTGGCGTGGTCTGTTTAAGCCAATCAGCTGCCACTGCTCTCCTGGCTGCCAGTGTAAATTTATGGATGAGTTTCTGTTCACGTCTAGTCCACCCTTCAACTGTTCTACTGAGCAGGTAGAGCCATGGGTCCAAGGGCGGGGGTCTGGAAAAAACCTGGGCCATCATATCCCTAACCTGTTGCCAAAAGCTGACCATCAGGGGGCATTCCCACCACATGTGGATATATGTCCCTTTCATCCCACACCCTCTCCAGCAGAAGTCCGTAGGGCACTTTTTCATGTGGCATAACTTTACAGGAGTAGTATACCATCGTAGCATTGTTTTGACTGCTTGTTCCTGTATCGTTACACACACAGAGGATCTGTGATTGGCCTCCCAAATTTCCTGCCATTCTACTCCCTCTAGATGCTCCCCTAGGTCCCTCTCCCACTGGTCGGTATAGGCCAGGTCGTCCTCCACGGATGACCCCGAGCAGAGGTGAGCATACAGCTGGGTTATCAGACCCGTAGGCATATGGTCTCTAAGGCAGATTCGTTCGAAAAAAGTCATGGGTGTTTGGGCCGCGGTTCGGACCCACGGGAGTCTCACGAAGTCCCTTATTTGAAGGTATCTGAAAAAGTCTGCAGGTGTGAGGTGACCTCGTTGTTGTAAGTTGTCAAATGTGACCACCTCTGAGCCCTGCACTAATTGGTGTATGCGCTGCAGGCCTATGCGTTCTAGATTCTTGAAATTCCTCGCCGACATGCCCGGCGGGAATGCCCTATTCCGCAGAAAAGGCATCAGCGGAGACGGATTTGACGCCAATCCATACCTCTGCTGGGTTTTATCCCATATGTGTAAAGAATTTAATATAGCCGGGCAAGTAGCCCTAATAATTGGTTGTTTATCTTTGGGAACCCACATTAGTAATTGCGGTATATCAGCCCCCACCATCAGTGACTCCAGGTCTACCCATTTCCGCTCTCCAGGCGGAGAGTGCCACAAGACTATCTGCGACAATTGTGTCGCCAAGTAATATCCATATAGGTTAGGTAGCCCCAGGCCTCCCCTGTTTTTTGGCCTATATAGGGTGTGTCTCGAGATTCTGTGTAGTTTATTTTGCCACACGAAATTCCCTATCGCCTGCTGCAGGGGCGCGAGGTGCGACTTAGATAGATGTATGGGCAGAGATTGAAAAAGGAACAGAATCCTAGGTAGTACGTTCATTTTGACCGCATGTATTCTCCCTATCCAGGAGATAGGCTTTTCATTCCAGACCTCGAGTTCCCTAATGAGTTGTTTTATGAGTGGTGTGTAATTTTGTTGCATAAGGTGGTCCGGGTCTGCTGTCAGTTTAATGCCTAGATATTTAATCGACTGTCTTTCTATATGTATGTGATGTTCCCTCTGTAGGGCAGCTAACTCTACTTCTGGGATCGCAATAGGAAGGGCGCTAGACTTGGACATGTTGACTTTGTAGCCTGACACTGCGCCGAAGTCCTCCAGGACCCCCTGCAAGGCCCGCACCGAGCCGCTGGGATCAGTGAGCGTCAAGAGCACATCATCCGCATACGCCGATACTATGAATTCTCTGCCCCCAACTCGAACCCCCTGAATGTCCGGGTGTATCCGGAGGGCCTGAAGCAGCGGCTCCAAGGAGAGCGCGAACAGGAGTGGGGACAACGGGCAGCCCTGTCTGGTTCCATTATACAACCTAAAAGGGGTCAGCGGGGCTCCTGAGACTTTGACTTGCGCTCGCACATTGCTATACATAGCTTTGATCAGAGTCGTCGCTTGGTCAGGGAAACCAAGATGAGACAGAAGTGTGAATAAGTACGTCCACGTGACCCTATCAAACACTTTTTCAGCGTCTAAAGATACTAGTATAGTTTTGGTGTTCGTAACTTTCTGCTTCCAAATAATGTCGATGTTCCGGCGGGTGTTCTTGAACAGTTGTCTGTTTTGCATGAATCCCACTTGATCTGCATCCACCAGGGTGGTCAAATAGGGATTCAATCTTGTCGCCTGGATTTTTGCTAAAATCTTCATATCGTGGTTAATAAGGGAAATTGGCCTATAGCTACTCGGGAGGCCCGGGTCTCTGTCCGGTTTTGGTATTAAAACAATGGTCGCTAGTGACATATCCATGTCCGGGGTGCCTCCCGATCTAAATTCGTTGAAGAGAGCTGTTAAGTGGGGAGTCAGTTCCTCCCGGAATTCCTTATAATAGCTCCCGTCGAACCCGTCAGGTCCCGGAGCCTTTTTCCCTTTTAGGGCGGCTATAGCCTGCGCTACCTCCTCATTTGTGATTTCTGCCGCTAGTATGTCCGCAGCTGCCTGGTCTAGTTTAGGCAGCCCTAAGTCTGCCAGAAAACGCTGCGTCCGCGCCTCGTCCTCCTCTTTCCGCGTCTCTGACCCCGGGGAATGGTCGTACAGGGTTTTATAATAGTCCGTGAAGACTTCCGCGATATCCCTTGGGCTAGATTTAATCGAGCCATCTTTGTGTCTTATGGACGTAATGTGTCCCCCTCGGTGTCTGGGTTTCAGAACCCTGGCCAAGAGAGTGTCCATTTTATTCGCATGTTCGTAGAAACTCCTCTTGGACCACATAAGGGATCTGGCCGTATCGTCGAGAAGCAGCTGGCGTATTGCCAACCGTACCTCCCGTAACCGCTCTGCAGTGCGGTCCGTCGGGTTACCCTGGTTTTGTTGTTCCGCTCTCTTGAGGTCCGCCAGGAGGCCCTCCAGCCTCTGGAATTTCAATTTCTTTTTGGCCGTTGCCATTTTTATGAGCGTGCCTCTTATCACTGCTTTGTGGGCCGCCCACACGGTTGCTAGTGTCACATCAGGGGTTATATTGGTCTCGAAAAATTGTTCAAGCTCCGCCCTAATCTGGTCTGCTATATCTTGGTCTTTCAGTAAGGAGGCGTTCAGTCGCCATGTCCATGTGGTCGCTTCGCTTAGCTTCCCCAGGGTGAGCGATATGTCGGCATGATCCGACCAAGAGATGGTCCCTATGTCCGTGCCGAGTATCTTCGGCAGGCACCTAGAATTGACCAGGAACATGTCAATCCTGGAATAGGATCCATGTGGGGCCGAGAAAAAGGTGTAATCCTTCGTACTTGGATGATGCGCTCTCCACACGTCCACCAACCCCGAACCCACCACGAAGCCCTGCAGCAGTTTGTCCTGGCTCCCCCTCCCTTGGGACCTGTGTATGCCCCCTTCCGTTTTTCTGTCCACCGCTGGACTTGGCGTCGCGTTCATGTCACCCCCTACAATGATCAACCCATGAGGTAGTGTCCGAAGTTTGGCCTGCAGCGAGTCCCAGAAAGCTGCCTCAGGGCGGTTTGGCGCGTATATATTAACTAAATGGATGTGGTGGGAGAGCAAGGTGCCCGAGACTATCACATAGCGACCTTCCGTATCGGATTCAGTGGCTACTACTCTAAGGGGACAGCTATTCCGTATCAGTATCGCCACACTATTACGCTTACATAATGCCCTGGCTTCATAGGTCGAGCTATACGTGTGATCTTTTAGTTTAAATTTAGTCTGTCGGGGGAGATGCGTCTCCTGAATAAAGGCTATGTCGGTCCTCATTCTTTTAATTTCTCTGAATAATAGTCTCCGTTTAGTCGGGGAATTAAGCCCCTTAACGTTCAGGGAAGAAATTTTAACTGCCATGAGTCCAGTCCACTCGGCCTGCTATAGTGCTCGTCCACCTCTGTCCCATCCACGCTCCCACCATCTGACTCCGCAGCCACGCCCCCAGGGTACAACAGGGAAAAGGTAAGAAATTGAGATTTAGGAAAGGGAGGGAGAGAAAGAGAGAATAAAAAGGAAACAAAGAGAAGAAAAAGGAATCACAGAACAGAAGGTGGTGCACCTCTCGCGCTCCACCTAAGTTGCCTGGTCTTACTCTCCGCCAGGCGCCTGTGGGGTCAAGACCCCGCGTCTCACCCGTGTCCAGCACTGGAAAGAGATGCGGGTTCACGAGCCCATCCCCTTCAGCACAACAGTGTTTACAGATATTGTACCTAGACATCTTAAAATACAGCATGGCAATAAAATTGCCCTCTAGTTCACGCTGCAAGGGCACTGTATAGAATGTCTGCACGCCCTAAGGCTTCGCAACAATGAGAAAAGGAAAAACATAGTGTACAAGCATGTATCAACTTCGCAACATGACATTTCAAAAAAGGAAACATAAACAGATGAACGTCTGTAATACTTGGAGTCTCCCGACCCCCATCGGGGCCATCGTCCCGACCCCTCCCATCTGAGTCCCCTTCCACTCCCAGTCCTCCCCCGGCCTATGCCCTGCCCTGTGATCTTGGTATGTAACAATGTTGGTATGCCCTCATCCTCTCTCTTGCTACGGAATCATTGTTAGTTTCACGTACTTTCTCAGTTCTTGTGTTGTTTTTTTTTTTGTTGTTTTTTTTTAAATTAAATCGTTATTCCCTATGCGTATATTTTACGTTTTTCTGTTTTTTATTTTATTCTTGTTTTATTTTATTTTTTATTTTTATTTTGAATTTTTTTTTTTTTTTTTTTTTTTTTTTTTACGTGAAACAGAACTTTATTTGTAGCTGGGTCTAAATACACAACGGGAAAAGCTTATCTTGTGTTGTTCCCCTTTTTCATCGTTTAACTGTTTGATTCTTCATTACGTGAGGGAAATCTGGTTATAAGTAGGTCTAAATACATGATGGCAAAAAAGTTTACCTATAGATTTTCTCCCCTTTTTCAAAGGGTTTATGCTCTTGGTCTCCCATGTTGTGCCTTGTGCTAGTTAAATGACATGCTAATGGTAGTATGAAAAACTTCTGTGTATATTGGTGTACATCATCGGGAGGTGACTATGATTATTTTCTAGTCCCCGTCCCTTTATCACATTATTTCCGCCAGTATGATTACTCCATCAGCACCCCTAACGTGAACCTAGTACATACCCCGGTTAACACTCCCAGATGGGAGAGAGACTAATCTGCACGGGGTTGTGGAGAAGCATGACAGTCTCTCTAAGATAGTAGGAGACGCCCGTGCCCCCTCCATCGTGCATAAGACAAACCACAGTGTGAAAGCAAAAAAAAAAAAACATAAAACTTCCAGAACCAGGTGAATCAGGCCCGCGGGCCGCATGGTCGACAGCAGCCTCCACAAATCAATGGAGTCCGTATCAGTCCCGCAACTCTCAAGTTACTACAAGGTCTGAGAGTAAGAGTCTGTGGTTGTTTGCTGCGATGCTCCAATCCCCTACTCACCCACCTCGACAGTTCTGTCAGACAGATAAGGGAAGAGGTCCCCATCCCCAGCGTCATTTGCCCGGTAGGCCACAGCAACATGCCCAGGTTCCCCTCCCAAATACAACTAGGAGCTCCCAGCTCTCAAATCTAGTCTCCAGAGATCACGGCCAGGGATCACGGCTAGGTAAGCTCGGGGTCGACAGGCCCTAGGAAATCACCCAAACACAGTCCCGGTGCCCCCCCACTGAGCCTCTGCCTCAGAAAAAGAAGGGTTAACTCTGGGCCCACATACTATACCGGCCTCCGAAGTCAGCGCCGACTTGCTCCCACCTCCTGCCATTCGATCGGGAGGAAATCCAGCACCTGGTGTGTAGGCCTCATGTCGGGCAGGTCTCCTCGCGCAGTTAGTCCCAGGGCATCCAGGAAAGCTCTCGGGTCTCCGTTAGGGGTCAGTGTGAGGGTCTTCCCCCCTCTAAAGGCCATGAGGCGAAAAGGGAATCCCCATGCATACTGTATGTTTGCTCCTCTCAGGGCTTCCGTAACGGGTCTCCACTCCCGTCTCCTCTGCAGCATGCTGGGGGCTAAGTCTTGGTACACCTGGAGTTCCTTCCCCTCGTGCATAATCTTGGCCTCTCTGCTTTTGCGCATCAATGCTTCCTTCGTCTGGAAGAAAAGGAATCGAACGATGACATCCCGAGGGGAGTTGGTTTCAGCCCTTCTTGTTCGGAGGGCTCGATGGGCCCTCTCCATGTGCCACCTGTCTTCAGGGAGATCCGGCAAAAGGGGTCTAAATAGCGCCATCAAAATCGCTGGCAGCATGCCATCCTTTTCGCCCTCCGGAAGGCCCCGGACCCGGAGATTATTTCTCCTCGACCTATTGGACATATCTTCGATAGCCAGCTCTGTGTCTGTCACACGGGCCGCCAGGCCGTTCAGATGGGTCACCGCGGCATTATGGGCCTTGGCTGTGGTCTCCATCCGCTCCTCAAGTCGGGCAGTGCGTGTGCCCAGGGCCGCAATCTCGCCACGGAGCACCTCTGTGGCATTCACTATTTCGCCAGCTAGGTAAGTCTGGACTCCGTCGAGGCGTTCCAGGATTTGTGATGTTTCGCCCTTTTTTCTGTTTTCTCCCAATGCCTCGTGTGGTGAGGATGATCGGGGCGAGGGGCTCCGTCCGGCGCCATCTTGGGGATCCGGAGGCCCGGTTTTATGGGCCGTCATCAGGTCTAGGACCGTCGTACCTCCCTCGGTCCCCCTCCTGGGCTGTTTTTTGGTGTTCTTTTTGTCCATGCTTGACAAAAGGTGGCAATTTGGGTCTAAAATACTGCTAAAGTATGCTGTAATTTGTGCGTTGGGGCAGGAGCTCTACACAGCCACGTCCAGCTCGATCCCTGGTCAGGCCACGCCCCCAGAAATTACTGTTTTTAAAGTTTTGAAAATGTGATTATGTTCATGCTAGATGAAATTGCACATTACGAAACTGCATAAAGTGACGTTAGTATCTATTTAGAGACAATTCCTAAAAACATGCACGCTGAAATGAATGCATTCTTAAATCTACGTTTCTAGTTAAACCTACTCTTGCACTCCATAGCAGAACGTTGATGCCAGCTTTAAAACTAGAAAGTTAGATGAAAGAAGTCATTTATTTCAACATGCACGTTTTTAGGAATTGTCTCTAAATAGATACTAACATCACTTTACGCAGATTCTATATATGCAATTTCATCTTGCATAATCACATTTTCAACTTTAAAAACAGAGACAATTCTTCAAAACATGCACGCTGAAATAAATGTCTTCTTAAATCTACGTTTCTAGTTATAAAAGCAGGCCCGTCGCTAGCCGACAGGCAAAACAAGCAACCGCTTGGGGCCCCGAGCTGGCCCGGGGCCCCAAGCAGAGCCGGCAGGGTCATGCGGTCCTGGGGGGCCCGGACTGCTCAGGTCGTCTGGGCCCCACATTCAGTGGGAACATACCGGGTCGCAGGGGGCCCTGCGACCCCGGTATGTTCCCACTGGGCCAGCCTCTTCTCCTGGGGGGCCCAGCAGCCGGTCACCTCAGGGCCCCCCAGAGGCTGGCCCTGCTGACACCCGGCGGGTGCTCAAGGGAGCACTCTCCTCTGAGTGCTTCCTCTTCAGCTCCCTCGCGCACCGTACTGATGCCGGAGCATCATTATTCGGCGTGCGAGGGAGCTGAAGCGGAACCACTCAGAGGAGAGTGCTCCCTCGCGCGCCCGTCGGGTAAAAAATTTGGGTGGGGGGGGAGGAGGGAGAAAATTTGAGTGGGTTGGGGGGGAGGGAGGGAGAAAATTTGGGTGGGGGGAGGGCTGGAGAAAATTTGAGTGGGTGGGGAGGGGGAGGGAGAAAATTTGAGTGGGTGGAGGGGGGGAGGGAGAAAATTTGAGTGGGTGGGGGGAAGGGAGAAAATTTGAGTGGGTGGGGAGGGGGGCAAGGGAGAAAATTTGAGTGGGTGGGGGGGAGAGGGAGGAAATTTGAGTGGGTGGGGGGGAGAGGGAGGAAATTTGAGTGGGTGTGGGGGAGAGGGAGGGAGGACATTTGAGTGGGTGGGGGGGGAGAGGGAGGAAATTTGAGTGGGTGGGGGGGCGAAGGGAGGACATTTGAGTGGGTGGGGGGGCGAGGGAGGACATCTGAGTGGGTGGGGGGGGAGAGGGAGGAAATTTGAGTGGGTGGGGGGGAGGAAATTTGAGTGGGTGGAGGGGGAGAGGGAGGGAGGAAATTTGAGGGAGTGGGGGGGAGGGAGGGAGGAAATTTGAGGGAGTGGGGGGGAGAGGGAGGGAGGAAATTTTTGGGGGGGAGAGGAAGGGAGGAAATTTGAGGGAGTGGGGGGGAGAGGGAGGGAGGAAATTTTGGGGGGAGAGGAAGGGAGGAAATTCGAAGGGGGGGAGAGGAAGGAAATTTGAGGGAGGGGAGGGAGAGGTAGGAATTTGAGGGGGGAGAGGAAGGGAGGACATTTGAGGGAGGGGGGAGAGGACATTTGAGGGAGAGGAAGGAAGGAAATTTGAGGGGGGAGGGAGGAAGGAAACTTGAGGGGGGGGAGGGAGGAAGAAAATTGGAGGGGGGAGAGGAAGATGTTACGGTACCACCTTCCGAGCTCCAGACACAGTCGTTAGTCACTTGTATTCCCGGTTCCCCCAATAACGAGACCAAGCTCCATTATGAGGGTAAAACATGAACTGAGGACTGGAACAGCCAGCCTGCCTTTTATTTGCATTTCACACACACAGGCCACACCCAAGGGGAGGCATAAAACAACCACTGGCATCGATGGTACATCCCACACATTCCCTCCCCTTGGTGTGACACATAATCTTATTATACAGGCAGTTTAGACTATATTTTTATACAACTTTCATAACTCCAAATCCATCCATCATATTCACATAAAAGGCACATATTCAGATTCAGCATACTTAAATCATAAACAGTCTCAAAAATCACACCAATCCCTCCAGGGAATCCAAAGTTACTCGAATGTCCGTTTATGACCGACCGTAGCTACCGTTTCGTGCCCAAAAGAGTTCCCTGGATTCGGGCTATACGGTCGGTCACTTGTTGGCCTGAAAATGTCTACGTCCTGTTCGAAGTGGATCGGTACTTCGACTACGTTGTACTGTCGAAGTATCGTCGATAGTACGGGTCGGCGGATTCGAAGGTAAAATGGCCGCCGCCACGTGGCCCTTTGTCCGATGTCGGCCACCACGAGGCTTTGATAGCTTTAGCGCTTCGTTGGTTGTGGCTGTATTCGAACTGTTAGTTGTGCAAAGTCACAACTCTCCGCAGGATCTCTCAGGGACCATAAGTACTGGGCAAATCAGACGAACCCAATAGGTTTAGTCCAGCGGGATGGGTCTGTCACAGAAGAAAATTGGAGGGGGGAGAAGGAAGGTAATGAGAGGGAGGGGGAGAAGGAAGGAAATGAGAGGGAGGGGGAGAAGGAAGGAAATGAGAGGGAGGGGGAGAAGGAAGGAAATTGGAGGGGGGGAGAAGGAAGGAAATTGGAGGGGGAGAAGGCAATGAGAGGGAGGGGGAGAAGAAGGAAATTGGAGGGGGGGGAGAAGAAGGAAATTGACGGGGGTAGGGGGAGAGATTGACATCCATCACACACACACACAATGCACCCCTTGCACACAGAAAAACACACAATGCATTACACACAGACACACATACACAAGCAATGCATCCCTTTTTTGAAATTTAAAAAACGGGTGTAAAGATATTTCCCATAGCACACATACCAGGATAACTTCAGGTTCAAATCCTGTTCACAGCGAGAAAAAGAATTGTTTTGAAATTTGAAAATGTTGAACATGAAAACTGGTGTAAAGATATTTCCCATGGCACACATACCAACGCTGTTCTTTCAAAACGGCAGAATATCCACTTAAATTGCACAAATACATGGTTGTTTACTGAATTGAGTATGTTCTTAAAGTTGAAAATGTGATTATTCCTCTTAATGTTGATACAAAACATTCTTCTGCTATCTGTGGCAATAAATGACACACCAACGCAACAAAAAAAGAAGAGTGACATTACCCCAAAAGAAAACAGGCTGTGATGGCCGAGTGGTTAAGGCGTTGGACTTGAAATCCAATGGGGTCTCCCCGCACAGGTTCAAATCCTGTTCACAGCGAGATTGATTTCTGTTTTTAAAGTTGAAAATGTGATTATGCTAGATGAAATTGCATATATAGAATCTGCGTAAAGTGATGTTAGTATCTATATAGAGACAATTCCTAAAAACGTGCATGTTGAAATAAATGACTTCTTACATCTACATTTCTAGTTTTAAAGCTGGCATCAACGTTTTGCTATGGAGTGCAAGAGTAGGTTTTTACTTATGGACATGTTCACGTTATTGTTGCATTCTAGAGTTGGATAGGTTAGTATGGATTAAGTCAGCAGCAAATGAAAAGATGGGCTGTTGGCTGCATGATACCTTCACTTTTTAGGAAAGGGCCTCAACATTTTCTTCACAAAAACTTCAGGATAAAGCACCCACAGATTCCTTGCATCATATCTACTAAATTGAGCTGTAATGTTTGTGTTACTCAATGAGCATGCATTTTGTCCTCCGGGAGGCATAACCACCTAGCAAAGCTAGTGGGTATGCGGCAGCCTCCCGGAGTCAAATGCCAGAGCTGAAAAGGCTTGCGCTGTGCATCTGCACAGCAACAGCCTTTCAGCCAATCAGGTAATCAGGAGAGCCGTGCTGAGCGCGGGATTCCTGATTACCTCAGATTTTTAAAATGGCATCATTGATGGAGGACTCTATTTCTGTGTCTGCCACAGATTTAGTGGATGCCTCTCTTAAAGGCAGCCCCATCAATGTTAGAAAGCTCCATAAAAGAGCTTTCCTTGCCAGGGAACTTTCCTCTTCATCATCTGAGGAGGATTTGGTCCCAGTTTTAAATAAAAAACATAAAGGAAGACAGCTGGTCTCTTCCGCCAGTTCCTCGTCTGAGGAAAACTTCTCCGCTTCTCCTTCCCCTCATACTCGTTTGAGTAAAAGAAAATTTAAGGGCACAGGACCCCAAAAAAGGAATAGTGTGTTTCCCTCGTTTGAGCACCAGAAACACCTTCCAGAGGAAAAGGGCAAATCTCGTTGGAGGTTAGATAGTCCCTCTCCTTCCTCTTCTAGAGCGTTCGCTCACTCTTCCTCCCAAAGCCGTCCCAGTTCCAGATACGGCTCTCCAGAAATAGACTGGGAATCCGAGGAAGTGGTTCGTTCAGCGGCTTCCACTGAGAGAGGGAAGCTAAGCAACGTTCAGATGGCCAGAGTAAGTCTCCTAGGAAAGATTCTCCCATCAAAATTATTTCACTCCAGATGGGCTATGGAGCACGACTCTGAGGTTAAAGATTTTGCTAAACTAGCCTTCATATCCCCCTTGGTTAAGGAAGATGATCTTCTCCTCAGGAACCACATCGGTATCCCGGACATTCAGGCTTTAATGGCCACAGAGGTAGACCCTGCGCTGTTATCCATCACAGGGAACAGCGTATCCTCTGATCCCACAGACCAGACTTTTCGCAATATACAGTTTAAAATTGCTGATGCTGTGGGCCCACTATTACTGATGCTGGATAAGGCAGAAAAGGAAGGCAATGTCCAGAAACCTTCCACTTCATCTCTGTTAGCATCTAAGATGGCCCTTTTAAAAGCGTCTGGCAGGGCAGTGCTAATTATCGGCCAAGCCTTTAATTATATATCGAACATCCGCAGATCACGCTGGCTCCATGCAGCTGGTCTGTCCGACCTAGCCCCCAAATCGCATGAGTTCCCAAATTTGGAGGATTCTCACCTATTCAGTCCCTCGTTCATTCAGGAGGTTAAAGGCTGTTACAAGGCAAGGAGATCCTTTTCAGAGCTCAAGAAGACTGTCCCTGGCTACAAAAAGCCCTTTCGGACAGAGGGTCGCCCCTATAGGGCTGCAGGAGCATCCCGAGAAGCCTCTCACCAGGCCCAGTACCGCCACTACAGTGGAAGACATAAGCTCCCAGGCGGTGGCAGAGGAGCGCATTCCAGAGGCGGTTCAGCTTCCAAAAGAAAACCCATGCATTCAAGTAAGTGTGCCTCCTCATATGCCACTAAATTGGAAGGATATTTCCTCAGACAAATGGGTCCTAAAGATTTTTCAAAGGGGTTTACAACTCCCCCTTTTAAGGTTCCCAGTCCAGAAGTTTGCACCCCTCAGAGAGGTGAACCCAGTGCTAGATGCCTCCCTTTCCTTAGCTTTAAGTCAAGGGAAAATAGAGTTGGCAGACACGTCTATTACAGGATGGGTCAGCCCATTGTTCCCAATACCAAAGTCAGACGGTTCCTGGAGACCGGTCCTAAACGTGAGGCCTCTGAACGCTTTCATCAAAAGGAAAAGGTTCAGGATGGAGGGTTTATCAGATCTTCCAGGCTTAGTACAGAAAGCCTTTTTCTGCATAAAGTTAGACCTAAAAGATGCCTTCCATTCAGTTCCCATAGCCAAGAAACACAGGCGTTTTCTCAGGTTTCAGTGGAAAGGGAAAGTGTGGCAGTGGACCGTTTTGGTGTTTGGCCTATCCAACGCGCCATACACATTCTCCAGAATTATGAAATCAGTGATAGCTCATGTCAGACTAAAAGGTTTCATGTGTCTATACTATCTAGACGACATCCTGCTCATGCATCCAGATGGGGAAGCCCTTGCTTCTCAAAGGGATTACCTTGCTTCCCTTTTACAAGACCTAGTGTAACGGATCGCCTGGCACCCCGACTGGGTACCTCCGTTAATGGATGCTCCTAGTGCTTCCTGAGGACTCCAAGCACTCTGGCAGACACCACAATCACCGAATCCGAGAAACCTTTTAAATTCTCCCAAGCATATGAATGCTGTAGACCATTGAATAGGAACCATACGAATAGGCTTGTACTCCTAGCAGTCAACTGGAACAGCATGCAATAAATCCTTCCCCCCAATAATGAGACGACACATCACTTTGAGGGTAAAACAGGAACTCTGGACTGGCTCATCCAGCCTGGCCTTTATTTCCAACTCACACATACAGGCCACACCCAGGGGGAGGCATAAAAGAACCAATGACATAGATGTTACCTCCCACACATCCCCTCCCCTTAGTGTGACACATAATCCCATTATGCATACAGTGTAAAATATACTTTTACACAACTTTCATAACTTTAAAACCATACATCACATTCACATAAAAATACATATCCACAATCAATCCATTCAGGGGAACAACATATTAAAAAATGGCATGAATCCGACCAGGGGTTCAAAAGTTACTAAAAGTATATTTTGTTCCTTTCTGGCAGGCAGAAAAACATCCCCACAATGCACCCTGGTTTCCTCCCTTCTGCCCTGGAGTTAATTGGAGAAGTAATCCAATTACCCAGGACTAAAGGCAGACTCCATTAACCACATGGTTGCAAAACAACATAAAACACTTTAAAATACATAAAGTCACATTTACACATAACACACAGACATTTCACCCATCCCCAGATAGCTGGGATCTGCACGCACAAAACTACCGAATAGCGCGCAGATCCTACTCACACAGTACAATTGCCATGGAGCTAAAGTCTTTCCCATAGTCTTTCATTATATGAATAGGCTCCATGGTATGGCTATCTGGGGTATCACATTCCCATAAAGTCTGGTCCATAGTCCAAAGGCAAGAGGCGGGCAATCAGCCCCCTCCAAGGACACGTGGCGAGGTCGGTTTCGCCACACCTAGGATTTGTAGTAAACCTACAGAAATCAGTCCTAATTCCCACTCAAAGCATCCTCTTTCTGGGTTGCATACTGAACACCAGGACTATGTCTCTTGGAATCCCTCAAGACAAATGGGACAAACTACTGGTACATCTCAACTCATCTCTCAGGCACCAGAGTTGGTCCTTGAGAGACCTAGCAAAGATTATCGGGAAATTAATAGCTTTAACACCAGCATACAACAATTCCCCCTTACTTTGCAGAAGAAGTCAGCTGTTTTTAGGCAACCGACTAAGACAGGGTGGCCATTGGGAATCAAAATTTGTTCTCCCCAAGAAGGTCAGAGAATAACTGAAGTCCATTCTGGAGTTAGAAATTCCACTTCCTCGTCCACTGTTAGAGCAGCCTGCGACAGTCACTCTGACGTCAGATGCCTCAAGTCACGGTTGGGGTGTGTTTACATCCCAGAACGCCATAAGGGGAATCTGGTCAGACCAAGAGAGTCACCTCCATATAAACATTTTGGAGTTACGAGCTATAAAATTAGCTCTCAAGGGCCTAGTTCCTCTAAACCAGTCACCGATGTTGGTAAAAGTCCATTTGGACAACAGGACAGCGGTGGCTTATATAAACCACAGAGGGGGTACAAGATCAAGGGGTCTTTGCTTAGAGGCTCTAGATCTTTGGTCCTGGGCCTTAGCAAACAACGTTCAGGTCTTCGCAGAATATGTTCCGGGAGAGGCGAACGAGCTTGCAGACTCTCTCTCTCGCCAAAGTCTGTCCCTGGCAACGATTCAATTAAAGATTGCTCTTTTCCAACGGATAGAAAGCAATTTTGGCCAGAGACAGGTAGATCTGTTTGCATCCCAAACATCTGCTCAAACCCCCAGGTTCGTCTCCCGAACCTGGACAAAGGGAGCTTGGAAAATGGACGCAATGTCTTTCCAATAGACGGATGTTCCAGCCCCTTATGCTTTCCCCCCTCCATCTTTACTGATGAAAGTGCTGGAGAAGATCCGCAGGGACAGGGTGCAGAGCTTAGTTCTCGTTTATCCAGTATGGACCTCCAGACCCTGGTATCCCTTGATCCATCAGTTAGTCAAGGAAACCAAGATCCCATTAGGCATGACAGTGGACTGCTTTCAGGGAACCAGCGATCTTCTGCTCAAGCTCCCGCAGCAAATGTGGATCGCAGCCCTGGTAGGCTGTTAACACATCCCCTTTTATCGGATCAGGTCTTGGATATTATTAACTCATCTTTAAGACGTAGAACTAGGGTAAGATATAGAAAGATGATCGAGGAATTCAAAGAATGGGAGGTTTCTTTTCTGTCTAACACACAAGGATCTGATACCATTCCTTTGGCGTTAGAATTTCTTTCCCTTAAGTTCCATTCTGGTTTATCTGTCAGTTCAATCAAGACCTACGGATCTGCCTTAAACTTCCTGATCCCCAACCTTACTCAGGATGCCCTGTATTTGAGATTACTAAAAGGGTTAGCCGTCTGCCGCCCATATACCCCACGCTACACATCTACTTGGGATGTAGATGTCTTATTAAATTTCCTTAAGTCTTTGGATAATGCTAAAATTGATTTAAGATGGACTGCTATTAAGTTGGCTTCTCTGCTGTGCTTGGCCCTGGCAGCTAGAGGAGCAGAGTTAACTCAAATCCATATTTCAGAACCTTGGTTGTCCAGGACCCCAGGAGGTTTCCATATTATACTAAAAGGCAGACAAAAAACATCCCATTTTTCTCCTGGTCCGGTAGAACTGGACTTGGTCCAAGATTCTTCCGATCCAGGCTTATGTTTAGTCAGTTTGTTACAATCGTACCTTCAACTTTCTGCTGTATTTAGAAATGATATCAGTCAATTATTCATTACATCAAGGAATCCCTTTCGTCCAGCCAAGGTTAATACAATTAGAGGCTGGATACTTTCCGCCATGTCTACGGCTGGAATTGATGTTTCAGTGTTCAAAAGCCATTCAATTAGGGGAGCCTCGGCTACTAAAGCAGCAGGAAAGGGCCTTCCTCTCCCTACTATCTTAAAAGCTGCAAGATGGTTGTCCAATAAAACCTTTGCTAGATTTTACTGGAGGCCATCAGAAGTTGAATGCCTTCAGTTTCTTAGGACCACCACCAGGTGTGTGCTATTCTACCCACTAGCTTTGCTAGGTGGTTATGCCTCCCGGAGGACAAATCAGAGTTTGCAGGAATCTATGATCTGCAAACTTTCTTTGTCTTAGGGATGAGCATAACCACCTAGCAATAGCGCCCGTCCCACCCTCCTCCAAGTTAAGAGTTTTGCCTGCTGGTGGTAGTTTGCTTTCTAAAACATAAGGTTATCTGGTGCTTATTCAACATTTGATAACCGTTCTCTATTTTGTTTTTTACAGACTATAGCCGTACTCCAAGACCGGACCAACAAACCAAAGATCCACCTAAATAGGAGAAGTGGATGCAAGTAGTCTCGTCGGTTCAATATTCGCATGGACTCCCTGCATAAAGAATATGTTTGCTGAGACTTGTTTCAACATTTCTCTTCTCTTTTATTGAACTTATTTCGTTGCAATTTGTTGAATGTTTCCACTATTCATTTGTTACTCTCCTTTGGCATACATTGTTGCCTTGTTTTTCAGTTCAGCTGTTTTATACAAAGTTTCAAGTCTATCTTGTATGTCTTCATGATTTATTAAATATTTTCTTGTTCCCCTGTACTATTGGCATCTTGAACTGTTTTATTTGTGTTTAGACGTTTAAATATATTCCCGTACACTGTCGGAAATATTTATCCTTAGTACTTCGTGGGATGTGCTAACCATCCGCAGTTTCCCAATTTTAAAAATCTGAGGTAATCAGGAATCCCGCGCTCAGCACGGCTCTCCTGATTACCTGATTGGCTGAAAGGCTGTTGCTGTGCAGATACACAGCGCGAGCCTTTTCAGCTCTGGCATTTGACTCCGGGAGGCTGCCGCATACCCACTAGCTTTGCTAGGTGGTTATGCTCATCCCTAAGACAAAGAAAGTTTGCAGATCATAGATTCCTGCAAACTCTGATTACTTCCGAAAAAAAGATACTGCTGGAAAAAGTGACATTAACTAAGCAGCAGAAAAGCTGTGATGGCCGAGTGGTTAAGGCGTTGGATTCGAAATCCAATGGGGTCTCCCCGCACAGGTTCAAATCCTGTTCACAGCGAGAGAAATTACTGTTTTTAAAGTTTTGAAAATGTGATTATGTTCATGCTAGATGAAATTGCACATTAATAAACTGCATAAAGTGACGTTAGTATCTATTTAGAGACAATTCCTAAAAACATGCACGCTGAAATAAATTAATTCTTAAATCTACGTTTCTAGTTAAACCTACTCTTGCACTCCATAGCAGAACGTTGATGCCAGCTTTAAAACTAGAAAGTTAGATGTAAGAAGTCATTTATTTCAACATGCACGTTTTTAGGAATTGTCTCTAAATAGATACTAACATCACTTTACGCAGATTCTATATATGCAATTTCATCTTGCATAATCACATTTTCAACTTTAAAAACAGAGACACTTCTTCAAAACATGCACGCTGAAATAAATGTCTTCTTAAATCTACGTTTCTAGTTATAAAACAGGCATCAACATTCTGCTGTGGAGTGCAAGATTAGGTTGTTACCTATGGATATTGGCTGCTTGAGACCCTCACTTTTTGGGAAATTGCCTCAACATTTTTTTCAGGATAACTTAAGGTTGAAATTCTGTTCACAGCGAGAAATAGAATTGTTTTGAAATTTAAAAAACGGGTGTAAAGATATTTCCCATAGCACACATACCAGGATAACTTCAGGTTCAAATCCTGTTCACAGCGAGAAATAGAATTTTTTGAAATTTGAAAATGTTGAACATGAAAATGGTTGTAAAGATATTTCCCATAGCACACATATCAGGATAACTTCAGGTTCAAATCCTGTTCACAGCGAGAAAAAGAATTGTTTTGAAATTTGAAAATGTTGAACATGAAAACTGGTGTAAAGATATTTCCCATAGCACACATACCAACGCTGTTCTTTCAAAGCGGCAGAATATCCACTTAAATTGCACAAATACATGGTTGTTTACTAAATTGAGTATGTTTTTAAAGTTGAAAATGTGATTATTCCTCTTAATGTTGATACAAAACATTCTTCTGCTATCTGTGGCAATAAATGACACACCAACGCAACAAAAAAAGAAGAGTGACATTAACCCCAAAAGAAAACAGGCTGTGATGGCCGAGTGGTTAAGGCGTTGGACTTGAAATCCAATGGGGTCTCCCCGCACAGGTTCAAATCCTGTTCACAGCGAGATAGATTTCTGTTTTTAAAGTTGAAAATGTGATTATGCTAGATGAAATTGCATATATAGAATCTGCGTAAAGTGATGTTAGTATCTATATAGAGACAATTCCTAAAAACGTGCATGTTGAAATAAATGACTTCTTACATCTACATTTCTTCATTTACCTATGGATACCTTCACTTCTTACATCTACATTTCTAGTTTTAAAGCTGGCATCAACGTTCTGCTATGGAGTGCAAGAGTAGGTTTTTACTTATGGACATGTTCACGTTATTGTTGCATTCTAGAGTTGGATAGGTTAGTATGGATTAAGTGAGCAGCAAATGAAAAGATGGGCTGTTGGCTGCATGATACCTTCACTTTTTAGGAAAGTGCCTCAACATTTTCTTCACAAAAGCTTCAGGATAAAGCACCCACAGATTCCTTGCATCATATCTACTAAATTGAGCTGTAATGTTTGTGTTACTCAATGAGCATGCATTTACTTCCGAAAAAAAAGATACTGCTGGAAAAAAGTGACATTAACTGAGCAGCAGAAAAGCTGTGATGGCCGAGTGGTTAAGGCGTTGGATTCGAAATCCAATGGGGTCTCCCCGCACAGGTTCAAATCCTGTTCACAGCGAGAGAAATTACTGTTTTTAAAGTTTTGAAAATGTGATTATGTTCATGCTAGATGAAATTGCACATTAAGAAACTGCATAAAGTGACGTTAGTATCTATTTAGAGACAATTCCTAAAAACATGCACGCTGAAATAAATTAATTCTTAAATCTACGTTTCTAGTTAAACCTACTCTTGCACTCCATAGCAGAACGTTGATGCCAGCTTTAAAACTAGAAAGTTAGATGTAAGAAGTCATTTATTTCAACATGCACGTTTTTAGGAATTGTCTCTAAATAGATACTAACATCACTTTACGCAGATTCTATATATGCAATTTCATCTTGCATAATCACATTTTCAACTTTAAAAACAGAGACACTTCTTCAAAACATGCACGCTGAAATAAATGTCTTCTTAAATCTACGTTTCTAGTTATAAAACAGGCATCAACATTCTGCTGTGGAGTGCAAGATTAGGTTGTTACCTATGGATATTGGCTGCTTGAGACCCTCACTTTTTGGGAAATTGCCTCAACATTTTTTTCAGGAAAACTTAAGGTTGAAATTCTGTTCACAGCGAGAAATAGAATTGTTTTGAAATTTAAAAAACGGGTGTAAAGATATTTCCCATAGCACACATACCAGGATAACTTCAGGTTCAAATCCTGTTCACAGCGAGAAATAGAATTGTTTTGAAATTTGAAAATGTTGAACATGAAAATGGTTGTAAAGATATTTCGCATAGCACACATACCAACGCTGTTCTTTCAAAACGGCAGAATATCCACTTAAATTGCACAAATACATGGTTGTTTACTAAATTGAGTATGTTTTTAAAGTTGAAAATGTGATTATTCCTCTTAATGTTGATACAAAACATTTTTCTGCTATCTGTGGCAATAAATGACACACCAACGCAACAAAAAAAGAAGAGTGACGTTACCCCAAAAGAAAACAGGCTGTGTTGGACTTGAAATCCAATGGGGTCTCCCCGCACAGGTTCAAATCCTGTTCACAGCGAGATAGATTTCTGTTTTTAAAGTTGAAAATCTGATTATGCTAGATGAAATTGCATATATAGAATCTGCGTAAAGTGATGTTAGTATCTATATAGAGACAATTCCTAAAAACGTGCATGTTGAAATAAATGACTTCTTACATCTACATTTCTAGTTTTAAAGCTGGCATCAACGTTCTGCTATGGAGTGCAAGAGTAGGTTTTTACTTATGGACATGTTCACGTTATTGTTGCATTCTAGAGTTGGATAGGTTAGTATGGATTAAGTGAGCAGCAAATGAAAAGATGGGCTGTTGGCTGCATGATACCTTCACTTTTTAGGAAAGTGCCTCAACATTTTCTTCACAAAAACTTCAGGATAAAGCACCCACAGATTCCTTGCATCATATCTACTAAATTGAGCTGTAATGTTTGTGTTACTCAATGAGCATGCATTTACTTCCGAAAAAAAAGATACTGCTGGAAAAAAGTGACATTAACTGAGCAGCAGAAAAGCTGTGATGGCCGAGTGGTTAAGGCGTTGGATTCGAAATCCAATGGGGTCTCCCCGCACAGGTTCAAATCCTGTTCACAGCGAGAGAAATTACTGTTTTTAAAGTTTTGAAAATGTGATTATGTTCATGCTAGATGAAATTGCACATTAAGAAACTGCATAAAGTGACGTTAGTATCTATTTAGAGACAATTCCTAAAAACATGCACGCTGAAATAAATTAATTCTTAAATCTACGTTTCTAGTTAAACCTACTCTTGCACTCCATAGCAGAACGTTGATGCCAGCTTTAAAACTAGAAAGTTAGATGTAAGAAGTCATTTATTTCAACATGCACGTTTTTAGGAATTGTCTCTAAATAGATACTAACATCACTTTACGCAGATTCTATATATGCAATTTCATCTTGCATAATCACATTTTCAACTTTAAAAACAGAGACACTTCTTCAAAACATGCACGCTGAAATAAATGTCTTCTTAAATCTACGTTTCTAGTTATAAAACAGGCATCAACATTCTGCTGTGGAGTGCAAGATTAGGTTGTTACCTATGGATATTGCCTGCTTGAGACCCTCACTTTTTGGGAAATTGCCTCAACATTTTTTTCAGGATAACTTAAGGTTGAAATTCTGTTCACAGCGAGAAATAGAATTGTTTTGAAATTTAAAAAACGGGTGTAAAGATATTTCCCATAGCACACATACCAGGATAACTTCAGGTTCAAATCCTGTTCACAGCGAGAAATAGAATTTTTTGAAATTTGAAAATGTTGAACATGAAAATGGTTGTAAAGATATTTCCCATAGCACACATATCAGGATAACTTCAGGTTCAAATCCTGTTCACAGCGAGAAAAAGAATTGTTTTGAAATTTGAAAATGTTGAACATGAAAACTGGTGTAAAGATATTTCCCATAGCACACATACCAACGCTGTTCTTTCAAAGCGGCAGAATATCCACTTAAATTGCACAAATACATGGTTGTTTACTAAATTGAGTATGTTTTTAAAGTTGAAAATGTGATTATTCCTCTTAATGTTGATACAAAACATTCTTCTGCTATCTGTGGCAATAAATGACACACCAACGCAACAAAAAAAGAAGAGTGACATTACCACAAAAGAAAACAGGCTGTGATGGCCGAGTGGTTAAGGCGTTGGACTTGAAATCCAATGGGGTCTCCCCGCACAGGTTCAAATCCTGTTCACAGCGAGATAGATTTCTGTTTTTAAAGTTGAAAATGTGATTATGCTAGATGAAATTGCATATATAGAATCTGCGTAAAGTGATGTTAGTATCTATATAGAGACAATTCCTAAAAACGTGCATGTTGAAATAAATGACTTCTTACATCTACATTTCTAGTTTTAAAGCTGGCATCAACGTTCTGCTATGGAGTGCAAGAGTAGGTTTTTACTTATGGACATGTTCACGTTATTGTTGCATTCTAGAGTTGGATAGGTTAGTATGGATTAAGTGAGCAGCAAATGAAAAGATGGGCTGTTGGCTGCATGATACCTTCACTTTTTAGGAAAGTGCCTCAACATTTTCTTCACAAAAACTTCAGGATAAAGCACCCACAGATTCCTTGCATCATATCTACTAAATTGAGCTGTAATGTTTGTGTTACTCAATGAGCATGCATTTACTTCCGAAAAAAAAGATACTGCTGGAAAAAAGTGACATTAACTGAGCAGCAGAAAAGCTGTGATGGCCGAGTGGTTAAGGCGTTGGATTCGAAATCCAATGGGGTCTCCCCGCACAGGTTCAAATCCTGTTCACAGCGAGATAGATTTCTGTTTTTAAAGTTGAAAATGTGATTATGCTAGATGAAATTGCATATATAGAATCTGCGTAAAGTGATGTTAGTATCTATATAGAGACAATTCCTAAAAACGTGCATGTTGAAATAAATGACTTCTTACATCTACATTTCTAGTTTTAAAGCTGGCATCAACGTTCTGCTATGGAGTGCAAGAGTAGGTTTTTACTTATGGACATGTTCACGTTATTGTTGCATTCTAGAGTTGGATAGGTTAGTATGGATTAAGTGAGCAGCAAATGAAAAGATGGGCTGTTGGCTGCATGATACCTTCACTTTTTAGGAAAGTGCCTCAACATTTTCTTCACAAAAACTTCAGGATAAAGCACCCACAGATTCCTTGCATCATATCTACTAAATTGAGCTGTAATGTTTGTGTTACTCAATGAGCATGCATTTACTTCCGAAAAAAAAGATACTGCTGGAAAAAAGTGACATTAACTGAGCAGCAGAAAAGCTGTGATGGCCGAGTGGTTAAGGCGTTGGATTTGAAATCCAATGGGGTCTCCCCGCACAGGTTCAAATCCTGTTCACAGCGAGAGAAATTACTGTTTTTAAAGTTTTGAAAATGTGATTATGTTCATGCTAGATGAAATTGCACATTAAGAATCTGCATAAAGTGACGTTAGTATCTATTTAGAGACAATTCCTAAAAACATGCACGCTGAAATAAATTAATTCTTAAATCTACGTTTCTAGTTAAACCTACTCTTGCACTCCATAGCAGAACGTTGATGCCAGCTTTAAAACTAGAAAGTTAGATGTAAGAAGTCATTTATTTCAACATGCACGTTTTTAGGAATTGTCTCTATATAGATACTAACATCACTTTACGCAGATTCTATATATGCAATTTCATCTTGCATAATCACATTTTCAACTTTAAAAACAGAGACACTTCTTCAAAACATGCACGCTGAAATAAATGTCTTCTTAAATCTACGTTTCTAGTTATAAAACAGGCATCAACATTCTGCTGTGGAGTGCAAGATTAGGTTGTTACCTATGGATATTGGCTGCTTGAGACCCTCACTTTTTGGGAAATTGCCTCAACATTTTTTTCAGGAAAACTTAAGGTTGAAATTCTGTTCACAGCGAGAAATAGAATTGTTTTGAAATTTAAAAAACGGGTGTAAAGATATTTCCCATAGCACACATACCAGGATAACTTCAGGTTCAAATCCTGTTCACAGCGAGAAATAGAATTGTTTTGAAATTTGAAAATGTTGAACATGAAAATGGTTGTAAAGATATTTCCCATAGCACACATATCAGGATAACTTCAGGTTCAAATCCTGTTCACAGCGAGAAAAAGAATTGTTTTGAAATTTGAAAATGTTGAACATGAAAACTGGTGTAAAGATATTTCCCATAGCACACATACCAACGCTGTTCTTTCAAAACGGCAGAATATCCACTTAAATTGCACAAATACATGGTTGTTTACTAAATTGAGTATGTTTTTAAAGTTGAAAATGTGATTATTCCTCTTAATGTTGATACAAAACATTCTTCTGCTATCTGTGGCAATAAATGACACACCAACGCAACAAAAAAAGAAGAGTGACATTACCCCAAAAGAAAACAGGCTGTGATGGCCGAGTGGTTAAGGCGTTGGACTTGAAATCCAATGGGGTCTCCCCGCACAGGTTCAAATCCTGTTCACAGCGAGATAGATTTCTGTTTTTAAAGTTGAAAATCTGATTATGCTAGATGAAATTGCATATATAGAATCTGCGTAAAGTGATGTTAGTATCTATATAGAGACAATTCCTAAAAACGTGCATGTTGAAATAAATGACTTCTTACATCTACATTTCTAGTTTTAAAGCTGGCATCAACGTTCTGCTATGGAGTGCAAGAGTAGGTTTTTACTTATGGACATGTTCACGTTATTGTTGCATTCTAGAGTTGGATAGGTTAGTATGGATTAAGTGAGCAGCAAATGAAAAGATGGGCTGTTGGCTGCATGATACCTTCACTTTTTAGGAAAGTGCCTCAACATTTTCTTCACAAAAACTTCAGGATAAAGCACCCACAGATTCCTTGCATCATATCTACTAAATTGAGCTGTAATGTTTGTGTTACTCAATGAGCATGCATTTACTTCCGAAAAAAAGATACTGCTGGAAAAAAGTGACATTAACTGAGCAGCAGAAAAGCTGTGATGGCCGAGTGGTTAAGGCGTTGGATTCGAAATCCAATGGGGTCTCCCCGCACAGGTTCAAATCCTGTTCACAGCGAGAGAAATTACTGTTTTTAAAGTTTTGAAAATGTGATTATGTTCATGCTAGATGAAATTGCACATTAAGAAACTGCATAAAGTGACGTTAGTATCTATTTAGAGACAATTCCTAAAAACATGCACGCTGAAATAAATTAATTCTTAAATCTACGTTTCTAGTTAAACCTACTCTTGCACTCCATAGCAGAACGTTGATGCCAGCTTTAAAACTAGAAAGTTAGATGTAAGAAGTCATTTATTTCAACATGCACGTTTTTAGGAATTGTCTCTAAATAGATACTAACATCACTTTACGCAGATTCTATATATGCAATTTCATCTTGCATAATCACATTTTCAACTTTAAAAACAGAGACACTTCTTCAAAACATGCACGCTGAAATAAATGTCTTCTTAAATCTACGTTTCTAGTTATAAAACAGGCATCAACATTCTGCTGTGGAGTGCAAGATTAGGTTGTTACCTATGGATATTGGCTGCTTGAGACCCTCACTTTTTGGGAAATTGCCTCAACATTTTTTTCAGGATAACTTAAGGTTGAAATTCTGTTCACAGCGAGAAATAGAATTGTTTTGAAATTTAAAAAACGGGTGTAAAGATATTTCCCATAGCACACATACCAGGATAACTTCAGGTTCCAATCCTGTTCACAGCGAGAAATAGAATTGTTTTGAAATTTGAAAATGTTGAACATGAAAATGGTTGTAAAGATATTTCCCATAGCACACATATCAGGATAACTTCAGGTTCAAATCCTGTTCACAGCGAGAAAAAGAATTGTTTTGAAATTTGAAAATGTTGAACATGAAAACTGGTGTAAAGATATTTCCCATAGCACACATACCAACGCTGTTCTTTCAAAACGGCAGAATATCCACTTAAATTGCACAAATACATGGTTGTTTACTAAATTGAGTATGTTTTTAAAGTTGAAAATGTGATTATTCCTCTTAATGTTGATACAAAACATTCTTCTGCTATCTGTGGCAATAAATGACACACCAACGCAACAAAAAAAGAAGGGTGACATTACCACAAAAGAAAACAGGCTGTGATGGCCGAGTGGTTAAGGCGTTGGACTTGAAATCCAATGGGGTCTCCCCGCACAGGTTCAAATCCTGTTCACAGCGAGATAGATTTCTGTTTTTAAAGTTGAAAATGTGATTATGCTAGATGAAATTGCATATATAGAATCTGCGTAAAGTGATGTTAGTATCTATATAGAGACAATTCCTAAAAACGTGCATGTTGAAATAAATGACTTCTTACATCTACATTTCTAGTTTTAAAGCTGGCATCAACGTTCTGCTATGGAGTGCAAGAGTAGGTTTTTACTTATGGACATGTTCACGTTATTGTTGCATTCTAGAGTTGGATAGGTTAGTATGGATTAAGTGAGCAGCAAATGAAAAGATGGGCTGTTGGCTGCATGATACCTTCACTTTTTACGAAAGTGCCTCAACATTTTCTTCACAAAAACTTCAGGATAAAGCACCCACAGATTCCTTGCATCATATCTACTAAATTGAGCTGTAATGTTTGTGTTACTCAATGAGCATGCATTTACTTCCGAAAAAAAGATACTGCTGGAAAAAAGTGACATTAACTGAGCAGCAGAAAAGCTGTGATGGCCGAGTGGTTAAGGCGTTGGATTCGAAATCCAATGGGGTCTCCCCGCACAGGTTCAAATCCTGTTCACAGCGAGAGAAATTACTTTTTTCAAAGTTTTGAAAATGTGATTATGTTCATGCTAGATGAAATTGCACATTAAGAAACTGCATAAAGTGACGTTAGTATCTATTTAGAGACAATTCCTAAAAACATGCACGCTGAAATAAATTAATTCTTAAATCTACGTTTCTAGTTAAACCTACTCTTGCACTCCATAGCAGAACGTTGATGCCAGCTTTAAAACTAGAAAGTTAGATGTAAGAAGTCATTTATTTCAACATGCACGTTTTTAGGAATTGTCTCTAAATAGATACTAACATCACTTTACGCAGATTCTATATATGCAATTTCATCTTGCATAATCACATTTTCAACTTTAAAAACAGAGACACTTCTTCAAAACATGCACGCTGAAATAAATGTCTTCTTAAATCTACGTTTCTAGTTATAAAACAGGCATCAACATTCTGCTGTGGAGTGCAAGATTAGGTTGTTACCTATGGATATTGGCTGCTTGAGACCCTCACTTTTTGGGAAATTGCCTCAACATTTTTTTCAGGAAAACTTAAGGTTGAAATTCTGTTCACAGCGAGAAATAGAATTGTTTTGAAATTTAAAAAACGGGTGTAAAGATATTTCCCATAGCACACATACCAGGATAACTTCAGGTTCAAATCCTGTTCACAGCGAGAAATAGAATTGTTTTGAAATTTGAAAATGTTGAACATGAAAATGGTTGTAAAGATATTTCCCATAGCACACATATCAGGATAACTTCACGTTCAAATCCTGTTCACAGCGAGAAAAAGAATTGTTTTGAAATTTGAAAATGTTGAACATGAAAATGGTTGTAAAGATATTTCCCATAGCACACATACCATCGCTGTTCTTTCAAAACGGCAGAATATCCACTTAAATTGCACAAATACATGGTTGTTTACTAAATTGAGTATGTTTTTAAAGTTGAAAATGTGATTATTCCTCTTAATGTTGATACAAAACATTCTTCTGCTATCTGTGGCAATAAATGACACACCAACGCAACAAAAAAAGAAGAGTGACATTACCACAAAAGAAAACAGGCTGTGATGGCCGAGTGGTTAAGGCGTTGGACTTGAAATCCATTGGGGTCTCCCCGCACAGGTTCAAATCCTGTTCACAGCGAGATAGATTTCTGTTTTTAAAGTTGAAAATGTGATTATGCTAGATGAAATTGCATATATAGAATCTGCGTAAAGTGATGTTAGTATCTATATAGAGACAATTCCTAAAAACGTGCATGTTGAAATAAATGACTTCTTACATCTACATTTCTAGTTTTAAAGCTGGCATCAACGTTCTGCTATGGAGTGCAAGAGTAGGTTTTTACTTATGGACATGTTCACGTTATTGTTGCATTCTAGAGTTGGATAGGTTAGTATGGATTAAGTGAGCAGCAAATGAAAAGATGGGCTGTTGGCTGCATGATACCTTCACTTTTTAGGAAAGTGCCTCAACATTTTCTTCACAAAAACTTCAGGATAAAGCACCCACAGATTCCTTGCATCATATCTACTAAATTGAGCTGTAATGTTTGTGTTACTCAATGAGCATGCATTTACTTCCGAAAAAAAAGATACTGCTGGAAAAAAGTGACATTAACTGAGCAACAGAAAAGCTGTGATGGCCGAGTGGTTAAGGCGTTGGATTCGAAATCCAATGGGGTCTCCCCGCACAGGTTCAAATCCTGTTCACAGCGAGAGAAATTACTGTTTTTAAAGTTTTGAAAATGTGATTATGTTCATGCTAGATGAAATTGCACATTAAGAAACTGCATAAAGTGACGTTAGTATCTATTTAGAGACAATTCCTAAAAACATGCACGCTGAAATAAATTAATTCTTAAATCTACGTTTCTAGTTAAACCTACTCTTGCACTCCATAGCAGAACGTTGATGCCAGCTTTAAAACTAGAAAGTTAGATGTAAGAAGTCATTTATTTCAACATGCACGTTTTTAGGAATTGTCTCTAAATAGATACTAACATCACTTTACGCAGATTCTATATATGCAATTTCATCTTGCATAATCACATTTTCAACTTTAAAAACAGAGACACTTCTTCAAAACATGCACGCTGAAATAAATGTCTTCTTAAATCTACGTTTCTAGTTATAAAACAGGCATCAACATTCTGCTGTGGAGTGCAAGATTAGGTTGTTACCTATGGATATTGGCTGCTTGAGACCCTCACTTTTTGGGAAATTGCCTCAACATTTTTTTCAGGATAACTTAAGGTTGAAATTCTGTTCACAGCGAGAAATAGAATTGTTTTGAAATTTAAAAAACGGGTGTAAAGATATTTCCCATAGCACACATACCAGGATAACTTCAGGTTCAAATCCTGTTCACAGCGAGAAATAGAATTGTTTTGAAATTTGAAAATGTTGAACATGAAAATGGTTGTAAAGATATTTCCCATAGCACACATATCAGGATAACTTCAGGTTCAAATCCTGTTCACAGCGAGAAATAGAATTGTTTTGAAATTTGAAAATGTTGAACATGAAAATGGTTGTAAAGATATTTCCCATAGCACACATACCAACGCTGTTCTTTCAAAACGGCAGAATATCCACTTAAATTGCACAAATACATGGTTGTTTACTAAATTGAGTATGTTTTTAAAGTTGAAAATGTGATTATTCCTCTTAATGTTGATACAAAACATTCTTCTGCTATCTGTGGCAATAAATGACACACCAACGCAACAAAAAAAGAAGAGTGACGTTACCCCAAAAGAAAACAGGCTGTGTTGGACTTGAAATCCAATGGGGTCTCCCCGCACAGGTTCAAATCCTGTTCACAGCGAGATAGATTTCTGTTTTTAAAGTTGAAAATCTGATTATGCTAGATGAAATTGCATATATAGAATCTGCGTAAAGTGATGTTAGTATCTATATAGAGACAATTCCTAAAAACGTGCATGTTGAAATAAATGACTTCTTACATCTACATTTCTAGTTTTAAAGCTGGCATCAACGTTCTGCTATGGAGTGCAAGAGTAGGTTTTTACTTATGGACATGTTCACGTTATTGTTGCATTCTAGAGTTGGATAGGTTAGTATGGATTAAGTGAGCAGCAAATGAAAAGATGGGCTGTTGGCTGCATGATACCTTCACTTTTTAGGAAAGTGCCTCAACATTTTCTTCACAAAAACTTCAGGATATAGCACCCACAGATTCCTTGCATCATATCTACTAAATTGAGCTGTAATGTTTGTGTTACTCAATGAGCATGCATTTACTTCCGAAAAAAAGATACTGCTGGAAAAAAGTGACATTAACTGAGCAGCAGAAAAGCTGTGATGGCCGAGTGGTTAAGGCGTTGGATTCGAAATCCAATGGGGTCTCCCCGCACAGGTTCAAATCCTGTTCACAGCGAGAGAAATTACTGTTTTTAAAGTTTTGAAAATGTGATTATGTTCATGCTAGATGAAATTGCACATTAAGAAACTGCATAAAGTGACGTTAGTATCTATTTAGAGACAATTCCTAAAAACATGCACGCTGAAATAAATTAATTCTTAAATCTACGTTTCTAGTTAAACCTACTCTTGCACTCCATAGCAGAACGTTGATGCCAGCTTTAAAACTAGAAAGTTAGATGTAAGAAGTCATTTATTTCAACATGCACGTTTTTAGGAATTGTCTCTAAATAGATACTAACATCACTTTACGCAGATTCTATATATGCAATTTCATCTTGCATAATCACATTTTCAACTTTAAAAACAGAGACACTTCTTCAAAACATGCACGCTGAAATAAATGTCTTCTTAAATCTACGTTTCTAGTTATAAAACAGGCATCAACATTCTGCTGTGGAGTGCAAGATTAGGTTGTTACCTATGGATATTGGCTGCTTGAGACCCTCACTTTTTGGGAAATTGCCTCAACATTTTTTTCAGGATAACTTAAGGTTGAAATTCTGTTCACAGCGAGAAATAGAATTGTTTTGAAATTTAAAAAACGGGTGTAAAGATATTTCCCATAGCACACATACCAGGATAACTTCAGGTTCCAATCCTGTTCACAGCGAGAAATAGAATTGTTTTGAAATTTGAAAATGTTGAACATGAAAATGGTTGTAAAGATATTTCCCATAGCACACATATCAGGATAACTTCAGGTTCAAATCCTGTTCACAGCGAGAAAAAGAATTGTTTTGAAATTTGAAAATGTTGAACATGAAAACTGGTGTAAAGATATTTCCCATAGCACACATACCAACGCTGTTCTTTCAAAACGGCAGAATATCCACTTAAATTGCACAAATACATGGTTGTTTACTAAATTGAGTATGTTTTTAAAGTTGAAAATGTGATTATTCCTCTTAATGTTGATACAAAACATTCTTCTGCTATCTGTGGCAATAAATGACACACCAACGCAACAAAAAAAGAAGAGTGACATTACCACAAAAGAAAACAGGCTGTGATGGCCGAGTGGTTAAGGCGTTGGACTTGAAATCCAATGGGGTCTCCCCGCACAGGTTCAAATCCTGTTCACAGCGAGATAGATTTCTGTTTTTAAAGTTGAAAATGTGATTATGCTAGATGAAATTGCATATATAGAATCTGCGTAAAGTGATGTTAGTATCTATATAGAGACAATTCCTAAAAACGTGCATGTTGAAATAAATGACTTCTTACATCTACATTTCTAGTTTTAAAGCTGGCATCAACGTTCTGCTATGGAGTGCAAGAGTAGGTTTTTACTTATGGACATGTTCACGTTATTGTTGCATTCTAGAGTTGGATAGGTTAGTATGGATTAAGTGAGCAGCAAATGAAAAGATGGGCTGTTGGCTGCATGATACCTTCACTTTTTAGGAAAGTGCCTCAACATTTTCTTCACAAAAACTTCAGGATAAAGCACCCACAGATTCCTTGCATCATATCTACTAAATTGAGCTGTAATGTTTGTGTTACTCAATGAGCATGCATTTACTTCCGAAAAAAAGATACTGCTGGAAAAAAGTGACATTAACTGAGCAGCAGAAAAGCTGTGATGGCCGAGTGGTTAAGGCGTTGGATTCGAAATCCAATGGGGTCTCCCCGCACAGGTTCAAATCCTGTTCACAGCGAGAGAAATTACTGTTTTTAAAGTTTTGAAAATGTGATTATGTTCATGCTAGATGAAATTGCACATTAAGAAACTGCATAAAGTGACGTTAGTATCTATTTAGAGACAATTCCTAAAAACATGCACGCTGAAATAAATTAATTCTTAAATCTACGTTTCTAGTTAAACCTACTCTTGCACTCCATAGCAGAACGTTGATGCCAGCTTTAAAACTAGAAAGTTAGATGTAAGAAGTCATTTATTTCAACATGCACGTTTTTAGGAATTGTCTCTAAATAGATACTAACATCACTTTACGCAGATTCTATATATGCAATTTCATCTTGCATAATCACATTTTCAACTTTAAAAACAGAGACACTTCTTCAAAACATGCACGCTGAAATAAATGTCTTCTTAAATCTACGTTTCTAGTTATAAAACAGGCATCAACATTCTGCTGTGGAGTGCAAGATTAGGTTGTTACCTATGGATATTGGCTGCTTGAGACCCTCACTTTTTGGGAAATTGCCTCAACATTTTTTTCAGGATAACTTAAGGTTGAAATTCTGTTCACAGCGAGAAATAGAATTGTTTTGAAATTTAAAAAACGGGTGTAAAGATATTTCCCATAGCACACATACCAGGATAACTTCAGGTTCAAATCCTGTTCACAGCGAGAAATAGAATTGTTTTGAAATTTGAAAATGTTGAACATGAAAATGGTTGTAAAGATATTTCCCATAGCACACATATCAGGATAACTTCAGGTTCAAATCCTGTTCACAGCGAGAAATAGAATTGTTTTGAAATTTGAAAATGTTGAACATGAAAATGGTTGTAAAGATATTTCCCATAGCACACATACCAACGCTGTTCTTTCAAAACGGCAGAATATCAACTTAAATTGCACAAATACATGGTTGTTTACTAAATTGAGTATGTTTTTAAAGTTGAAAATGTGATTATTCCTCTTAATGTTGATACAAAACATTCTTCTGCTATCTGTGGCAATAATAGATAGATTTCTGTTTTTAAAGTTGAAAATGTGATTATGCTAGATGAAATTGCATATATAGAATCTGCGTAAAGTGATGTTAGTATCTATATAGAGACAATTCCTAAAAACGTGCATGTTGAAATAAATGACTTCTTACATCTACATTTCTAGTTTTAAAGCTGGCATCAACGTTCTGCTATGGAGTGCAAGAGTAGGTTTTTACTTATGGACATGTTCACGTTATTGTTGCATTCTAGAGTTGGATAGGTTAGTATGGATTAAGTGAGCAGCAAATGAAAAGATGGGCTGTTGGCTGCATGATACCTTCACTTTTTAGGAAAGTGCCTCAACATTTTCTTCACAAAAACTTCAGGATAAAGCACCCACAGATTCCTTGCATCATATCTACTAAATTGAGCTGTAATGTTTGTGTTACTCAATGAGCATGCATTTACTTCCGAAAAAAAGATACTGCTGGAAAAAAGTGACATTAACTGAGCAGCACAAAAGCTGTGATGGCCGAGTGGTTAAGGCGTTGGATTCGAAATCCAATGGGGTCTCCCCGCACAGGTTCAAATCCTGTTCACAGCGAGAGAAATTACTGTTTTTAAAGTTTTGAAAATGTGATTATGTTCATGCTAGATGAAATTGCACATTAAGAAACTGCATAAAGTGACGTTAGTATCTATTTAGAGACAATTCCTAAAAACATGCACGCTGAAATAAATTAATTCTTAAATCTACGTTTCTAGTTAAACCTACTCTTGCACTCCATAGCAGAACGTTGATGCCAGCTTTAAAACTAGAAAGTTAGATGTAAGAAGTCATTTATTTCAACATGCACGTTTTTAGGAATTGTCTCTAAATAGATACTAACATCACTTTACGCAGATTCTATATATGCAATTTCATCTTGCATAATCACATTTTCAACTTTAAAAACAGAGACACTTCTTCAAAACATGCACGCTGAAATAAATGTCTTCTTAAATCTACGTTTCTAGTTATAAAACAGGCATCAACATTCTGCTGTGGAGTGCAAGATTAGGTTGTTACCTATGGATATTGGCTGCTTGAGACCCTCACTTTTTGGGAAATTGCCTCAACATTTTTTTCAGGATAACTTAAGGTTGAAATTCTGTTCACAGCGAGAAATAGAATTGTTTTGAAATTTAAAAAACGGGTGTAAAGATATTTCCCATAGCACACATACCAGGATAACTTCAGGTTCAAATCCTGTTCACAGCGAGAAATAGAATTGTTTTGAAATTTGAAAATGTTGAACATGAAAATGGTTGTAAAGATATTTCCCATAGCACACATATCAGGATAACTTCAGGTTCAAATCCTGTTCACAGCGAGAAAAAGAATTGTTTTGAAATTTGAAAATGTTGAACATGAAAACTGGTGTAAAGATATTTCCCATAGCACACATACCAACGCTGTTCTTTCAAAACGGCAGAATATCCACTTAAATTGCACAAATACATGGTTGTTTACTAAATTGAGTATGTTTTTAAAGTTGAAAATGTGATTATTCCTCTTAATGTTGATACAAAACATTCTTCTGCTATCTGTGGCAATAAATGACACACCAACGCAACAAAAAAAGAAGAGTGACATTACCACAAAAGAAAACAGGCTGTGATGGCCGAGTGGTTAAGGCGTTGGACTTGAAATCCAATGGGGTCTCCCCGCACAGGTTCAAATCCTGTTCACAGCGAGATAGATTTCTGTTTTTAAAGTTGAAAATGTGATTATGCTAGATGAAATTGCATATATAGAATCTGCGTAAAGTGATGTTAGTATCTATATAGAGACAATTCCTAAAAACGTGCATGTAGAAATAAATGACTTCTTACATCTACATTTCTAGTTTTAAAGCTGGCATCAACGTTCTGCTATGGAGTGCAAGAGTAGGTTTTTACTTATGGACATGTTCACGTTATTGTTGCATTCTAGAGTTGGATAGGTTAGTATGGATTAAGTGAGCAGCAAATGAAAAGATGGGCTGTTGGCTGCATGATACCTTCACTTTTTAGGAAAGTGCCTCAACATTTTCTTCACAAAAACTTCAGGATAAAGCACCCACAGATTCCTTGCATCATATCTACTAAATTGAGCTGTAATGTTTGTGTTACTCAATGAGCATGCATTTACTTCCGAAAAAAAAGATACTGCTGGAAAAAAGTGACATTAACTGAGCAGCAGAAAAGCTGTGATGGCCGAGTGGTTAAGGCGTTGGATTCGAAATCCAATGGGGTCTCCCCGCACAGGTTCAAATCCTGTTCACAGCGAGAGAAATTACTGTTTTTAAAGTTTTGAAAATGTGATTATGTTCATGCTAGATGAAATTGCACATTAAGAAACTGCATAAAGTGACGTTAGTATCTATTTAGAGACAATTCCTAAAAACATGCACGCTGAAATAAATTAATTCTTAAATCTACGTTTCTAGTTAAACCTACTCTTGCACTCCATAGCAGAACGTTGATGCCAGCTTTAAAACTAGAAAGTTAGATGTAAGAAGTCATTTATTTCAACATGCACGTTTTTAGGAATTGTCTCTAAATAGATACTAACATCACTTTACGCAGATTCTATATATGCAATTTCATCTTGCATAATCACATTTTCAACTTTAAAAACAGAGACACTTCTTCAAAACATGCACGCTGAAATAAATGTCTTCTTAAATCTACGTTTCTAGTTATAAAACAGGCATCAACATTCTGCTGTGGAGTGCAAGATTAGGTTGTTACCTATGGATATTGGCTGCTTGAGACCCTCACTTTTTGGGAAATTGCCTCAACATTTTTTTCAGGAAAACTTAAGGTTGAAATTCTGTTCACAGCGAGAAATAGAATTGTTTTGAAATTTAAAAAACGGGTGTAAAGATATTTCCCATAGCACACATACCAGGATAACTTCAGGTTCAAATCCTGTTCACAGCGAGAAATAGAATTGTTTTGAAATTTGAAAATGTTGAACATGAAAATGGTTGTAAAGATATTTCCCATAGCACACATATCAGGATAACTTCAGGTTCAAATCCTGTTCACAGCGAGAAATAGAATTGTTTTGAAATTTGAAAATGTTGAACATGAAAATGGTTGTAAAGATATTTCCCATAGTGTGAATAATGTGATTATTCCTCTTAATGTTGATACAAAACATTCTTCTGCTATCTGTGGCAATAAATGACACACCAACGCAACAAAAAAAGAAGAGTGACATTACCCCAAAAGAAAACAGGCTGTGATGGCCGAGTGGTTAAGGCGTTGGACTTGAAATCCAATGGGGTCTCCCCGCACAGGTTCAAATCCTGATCACAGCGAGATAGATTTCTGTTTTTAAAGTTGAAAATGTGATTATGCTAGATGAAATTGCATATATAGAATCTGCGTAAAGTGATGTTAGTATCTATATAGAGACAATTCCTAAAAACGTGCATGTAGAAATAAATGACTTCTTACATCTACATTTCTAGTTTTAAAGCTGGCATCAACGTTCTGCTATGGAGTGCAAGAGTAGGTTTTTACTTATGGACATGTTCACGTTATTGTTGCATTCTAGAGTTGGATAGGTTAGTATGGATTAAGTGAGTATGGATTAAGTGAGCAGCAAATGAAAAGTGATGTTAGTATCTATATAGAGACAATTCCTAAAAACGTGCATGTTGAAATAAATGACTTCTTACATCTACATTTCTAGTTTTAAAGCTGGCATCAACGTTCTGCTATGGAGTGCAAGAGTAGGTTTTTACTTATGGACATGTTCACGTTATTGTTGCATTCTAGAGTTGGATAGGTTAGTATGGATTAAGTGAGCAGCAAATGAAAAGATGGGCTGTTGGCTGCATGATACCTTCACTTTTTAGGAAAGTGCCTCAACATTTTCTTCACAAAAACTTCAGGATAAAGCACCCACAGATTCCTTGCATCATATCTACTAAATTGAGCTGTAATGTTTGTGTTACTCAATGAGCATGCATTTACTTCCGAAAAAAAAGATACTGCTGGAAAAAAGTGACATTAACTGAGCAGCAGAAAAGCTGTGATGGCCGAGTGGTTAAGGCGTTGGATTCGAAATCCAATGGGGTCTCCCCGCACAGGTTCAAATCCTGTTCACAGTGAGAGAAATTACTGTTTTTAAAGTTTTGAAAATGTGATTATGTTCATGCTAGATGAAATTGCACATTAAGAAACTGCATAAAGTGACGTTAGTATCTAGTTAGAGACAATTCCTAAAAACATGCACGCTGAAATAAATTAATTCTTAAATCTACGTTTCTAGTTAAACCTACTCTTGCACTCCATAGCAGAACGTTGATGCCAGCTTTAAAACTAGAAAGTTAGATGTAAGAAGTCATTTATTTCAACATGCACGTTTTTAGGAATTGTCTCTAAATAGATACTAACATCACTTTACGCAGATTCTATATATGCAATTTCATCTTGCATAATCACATTTTCAACTTTAAAAACAGAGACACTTCTTCAAAACATGCACGCTGAAATAAATGTCTTCTTAAATCTACGTTTCTAGTTATAAAACAGGCATCAACATTCTGCTGTGGAGTGCAAGATTAGGTTGTTACCTATGGATATTGGCTGCTTGAGACCCTCACTTTTTGGGAAATTGCCTCAACATTTTTTTCAGGATAACTTAAGGTTGAAATTCTGTTCACAGCGAGAAATAGAATTGTTTTGAAATTTAAAAAACGGGTGTAAAGATATTTCCCATAGCACACATACCAGGATAACTTCAGGTTCAAATCCTGTTCACAGCGAGAAATAGAATTGTTTTGAAATTTGAAAATGTTGAACATGAAAATGGTTGTAAAGATATTTCCCATAGCACACATATCAGGATAACTTCAGGTTCAAATCCTGTTCACAGCGAGAAAAAGAATTGTTTTGAAATTTGAAAATGTTGAACATGAAAACTGGTGTAAAGATATTTCCCATAGCACACATACCAACGCTGTTCTTTCAAAACGGCAGAATATCCACTTAAATTGCACAAATACATGGTTGTTTACTAAATTGAGTATGTTTTTAAAGTTGAAAATGTGATTATTCCTCTTAATGTTGATACAAAACATTCTTCTGCTATCTGTGGCAATAAATGACACACCAACGCAACAAAAAAAGAAGAGTGACATCACCCCAAAAGAAAACAGGCTGTGATGGCCGAGTGGTTAAGGCGTTGGACTTGAAATCCAATGGGGTCTCCCCGCACAGGTTCAAATCCTGATCACAGCGAGATAGATTTCTGTTTTTAAAGTTGAAAATGTGATTATGCTAGATGAAATTGCATATATAGAATCTGCGTAAAGTGATGTTAGTATCTATATAGAGACAATTCCTAAAAACGTGCATGTTGAAATAAATGACTTCTTACATCTACATTTCTAGTTTTAAAGCTGGCATCAACGTTCTGCTATGGAGTGCAAGAGTAGGTTTTTACTTATGGACATGTTCACGTTATTGTTGCATTCTAGAGTTGGATAGGTTAGTATGGATTAAGTGAGCAGCAAATGAAAAGATGGGCTGTTGGCTGCATGATACCTTGACTTTTTAGGAAAGTGCCTCAACATTTTCTTCACAAAAACTTCAGGATAAAGCACCCACAGATTCCTTGCATCATATCTACTAAATTGAGCTGTAATGTTTGTGTTACTCAATGAGCATGCATTTACTTCCGAAAAAAAGATACTGCTGGAAAAAAGTGACATTAACTAAGCAGCAGAAAAGCTGTGATGGCCGAGTGGTTAAGGCGTTGGATTCGAAATCCAATGGGGTCTCCCCGCACAGGTTCAAATCCTGTTCACAGCGAGAGAAATTACTGTTTTTAAAGTTTTGAAAATGTGATTATGTTCATGCTAGATGAAATTGCACATTAAGAAACTGCATAAAGTGACGTTAGTATCTATTTAGAGACAATTCCTAAAAACATGCACGCTGAAATAAATTAATTATTAAATCTACGTTTCTAGTTAAACCTACTCTTGCACTCCATAGCAGAACGTTGATGCCAGCTTTAAAACTAGAAAGTTAGATGTAAGAAGTCATTTATTTCAACATGCACGTTTTTAGGAATTGTCTCTAAATAGATACTAACATCACTTTACGCAGATTCTATATATGCAATTTCATCTTGCATAATCACATTTTCAACTTTAAAAACAGAGACACTTCTTCAAAACATGCACGCTGAAATAAATGTCTTCTTAAATCTACGTTTCTAGTTATAAAACAGGCATCAACATTCTGCTGTGGAGTGCAAGATTAGGTTGTTACCTATGGATATTGGCTGCTTGAGACCCTCACTTTTTGGGAAATTGCCTCAACATTTTTTTCAGGATAACTTAAGGTTGAAATTCTGTTCACAGCGAGAAATAGAATTGTTTTGAAATTTAAAAAACGGGTGTAAAGATATTTCCCATAGCACACATACCAGGATAACTTCAGGTTCAAATCCTGTTCACAGCGAGAAATAGAATTGTTTTGAAATTTGAAAATGTTGAACATGAAAATGGTTGTAAAGATATTTCCCATAGCACACATATCAGGATAACTTCAGGTTCAAATCCTGTTCACAGCGAGAAAAAGAATTGTTTTGAAATTTGAAAATGTTGAACATGAAAACTGGTGTAAAGATATTTCCCATAGCACACATACCAACGCTGTTCTTTCAAAACGGCAGAATATCCACTTAAATTGCACAAATACATGGTTGTTTACTAAATTGAGTATGTTTTTAAAGTTGAAAATGTGATTATTCCTCTTAATGTTGATACAAAACATTCTTCTGCTATCTGTGGCAATAAATGACACACCAACGCAACAAAAAAAGAAGAGTGACATTACCCCAAAAGAAAACAGGCTGTGATGGCCGAGTGGTTAAGGCGTTGGACTTGAAATCCAATGGGGTCTCCCCGCACAGGTTCAAATCCTGATCACAGCGAGATAGATTTCTGTTTTTAAAGTTGAAAATGTGATTATGCTAGATGAAATTGCATATATAGAATCTGCGTAAAGTGATGTTAGTATCTATATAGAGACAATTCCTAAAAACGTGCATGTTGAAATAAATGACTTCTTACATCTACATTTCTAGTTTTAAAGCTGGCATCAACGTTCTGCTATGGAGTGCAAGAGTAGGTTTTTACTTATGGACATGTTCACGTTATTGTTGCATTCTAGAGTTGGATAGGTTAGTATGGATTAAGTGAGCAGCAAATGAAAAGATGGGCTGTTGGCTGCATGATACCTTCACTTTTTAGGAAAGTGCCTCAACATTTTCTTCACAAAAACTTCAGGATAAAGCACCCACAGATTCCTTGCATCATATCTACTAAATTGAGCTGTAATGTTTGTGTTACTCAATGAGCATGCATTTACTTCCGAAAAAAAGATACTGCTGGAAAAAAGTGACATTAACTAAGCAGTAGAAAAGCTGTGATGGCTGAGTGGTTAAGGCGTTGGATTCGAAATCCAATGGGGTCTCCCCGCACAGGTTCAAATCCTGTTCACAGCGAGAGAAATTACTGTTTTTAAAGTTTTGAAAATGTGATTATGTTCATGCTAGATGAAATTGCACATTAAGAAACTGCATAAAGTGACGTTAGTATCTATTTAGAGACAATTCCTAAAAACATGCACGCTGAAATAAATTAATTCTTAAATCTACGTTTCTAGTTAAACCTACTCTTGCACTCCATAGCAGAACGTTGATGCCAGCTTTAAAACTAGAAAGTTAGATGTAAGAAGTCATTTATTTCAACATGCACGTTTTTAGGAATTGTCTCTAAATAGATACTAACATCACTTTACGCAGATTCTATATATGCAATTTCATCTTGCATAATCACATTTTCAACTTTAAAAACAGAGACACTTCTTCAAAACATGCACGCTGAAATAAATGTCTTCTTAAATCTACGTTTCTAGTTATAAAACAGGCATCAACATTCTGCTGTGGAGTGCAAGATTAGGTTGTTACCTATGGATATTGGCTGCTTGAGACCCTCACTTTTTGGGAAATTGCCTCAACATTTTTTTCAGGATAACTTAAGGTTGAAATTCTGTTCACAGCGAGAAATAGAATTGTTTTGAAATTTAAAAAACGGGTGTAAAGATATTTCCCATAGCACACATACCAGGATAACTTCAGGTTCAAATCCTGTTCACAGCGAGAAATAGAATTGTTTTGAAATTTGAAAATGTTGAACATGAAAATGGTTGTAAAGATATTTCCCATAGCACACATATCAGGATAACTTCAGGTTCAAATCCTGTTCACAGCGAGAAAAAGAATTGTTTTGAAATTTGAAAATGTTGAACATGAAAACTGGTGTAAAGATATTTCCCATAGCACACATACCAACGCTGTTCTTTCAAAACGGCAGAATATCCACTTAAATTGCACAAATACATGGTTGTTTACTAAATTGAGTATGTTTTTAAAGTTGAAAATGTGATTATTCCTCTTAATGTTGATACAAAACATTCTTCTGCTATCTGTGGCAATAAATGACACACCAACGCAACAAAAAAAGAAGAGTGACATTACCCCAAAAGAAAACAGGCTGTGATGGCCGAGTGGTTAAGGCGTTGGACTTGAAATCCAATGGGGTCTCCCCGCACAGGTTCAAATCCTGTTCACAGCGAGATAGATTTCTGTTTTTAAAGTTGAAAATCTGATTATGCTAGATGAAATTGCATATATAGAATCTGCGTAAAGTGATGTTAGTATCTATATAGAGACAATTCCTAAAAACGTGCATGTTGAAATAAATGACTTCTTACATCTACATTTCTAGTTTTAAAGCTGGCATCAACGTTCTGCTATGGAGTGCAAGAGTAGGTTTTTACTTATGGACATGTTCACGTTATTGTTGCATTCTAGAGTTGGATAGGTTAGTATGGATTAAGTGAGCAGCAAATGAAAAGATGGGCTGTTGGCTGCATGATACCTTCACTTTTTAGGAAAGTGCCTCAACATTTTCTTCACAAAAACTTCAGGATAAAGCACCCACAGATTCCTTGCATCATATCTACTAAATTGAGCTGTAATGTTTGTGTTACTCAATGAGCATGCATTTACTTCCGAAAAAAAAGATACTGCTGGAAAAAAGTGACATTAACTGAGCAGCAGAAAAGCTGTGATGGCCGAGTGGTTAAGGCGTTGGATTCGAAATCCAATGGGGTCTCCCCGCACAGGTTCAAATCCTGTTCACAGCGAGAGAAATTACTGTTTTTAAAGTTTTGAAAATGTGATTATGTTCATGCTAGATGAAATTGCACATTAAGAAACTGCATAAAGTGACGTTAGTATCTATTTAGAGACAATTCCTAAAAACATGCACGCTGAAATAAATTAATTCTTAAATCTACGTTTCTAGTTAAACCTACTCTTGCACTCCATAGCAGAACGTTGATGCCAGCTTTAAAACTAGAAAGTTAGATGTAAGAAGTCATTTATTTCAACATGCACGTTTTTAGGAATTGTCTCTAAATAGATACTAACATCACTTTACGCAGATTCTATATATGCAATTTCATCTTGCATAATCACATTTTCAACTTTAAAAACAGAGACACTTCTTCAAAACATGCACGCTGAAATAAATGTCTTCTTAAATCTACGTTTCTAGTTATAAAACAGGCATCAACATTCTGCTGTGGAGTGCAAGATTAGGTTGTTACCTATGGATATTGGCTGCTTGAGACCCTCACTTTTTGGGAAATTGCCTCAACATTTTTTTCAGGATAACTTAAGGTTGAAATTCTGTTCACAGCGAGAAATAGAATTGTTTTGAAATTTAAAAAACGGGTGTAAAGATATTTCCCATAGCACACATACCAGGATAACTTCAGGTTCAAATCCTGTTCACAGCGAGAAATAGAATTGTTTTGAAATTTGAAAATGTTGAACATGAAAATGGTTGTAAAGATATTTCCCATAGCACACATATCAGGATAACTTCAGGTTCAAATCCTGTTCACAGCGAGAAAAAGAATTGTTTTGAAATTTGAAAATGTTGAACATGAAAACTGGTGTAAAGATATTTCCCATAGCACACATACCAACGCTGTTCTTTCAAAACGGCAGAATATCCACTTAAATTGCACAAATACATGGTTGTTTACTAAATTGAGTATGTTTTTAAAGTTGAAAATGTGATTATTCCTCTTAATGTTGATACAAAACATTCTTCTGCTATCTGTGGCAATAAATGACACACCAACGCAACAAAAAAAGAAGAGTGACATCACCCCAAAAGAAAACAGGCTGTGATGGCCGAGTGGTTAAGGCGTTGGACTTGAAATCCATTGGGGTCTCCCCGCACAGGTTCAAATCCTGTTCACAGCGAGATAGATTTCTGTTTTTAAAGTTGAAAATGTGATTATGCTAGATGAAATTGCATATATAGAATCTGCGTAAAGTGATGTTAGTATCTATATAGAGACAATTCCTAAAAACGTGCATGTTGAAATAAATGACTTCTTACATCTACATTTCTAGTTTTAAAGCTGGCATCAACGTTCTGCTATGGAGTGCAAGAGTAGGTTTTTACTTATGGACATGTTCACGTTATTGTTGCATTCTAGAGTTGGATAGGTTAGTATGGATTAAGTGAGCAGCAAATGAAAAGATGGGCTGTTGGCTGCATGATACCTTCACTTTTTAGGAAAGTGCCTCAACATTTTCTTCACAAAAACTTCAGGATAAAGCACCCACAGATTCCTTGCATCATATCTACTAAATTGAGCTGTAATGTTTGTGTTACTCAATGAGCATGCATTTACTTCCGAAAAAAAAGATACTGCTGGAAAAAAGTGACATTAACTGAGCAGCAGAAAAGCTGTGATGGCCTAGTGGTTAAGGCGTTGGATTCGAAATCCAATGGGGTCTCCCCGCACAGGTTCCAATCCTGTTCACAGCGAGAGAAATTACTGTTTTTAAAGTTTTGAAAATGTGATTATGTTCATGCTAGATGAAATTGCACATTAAGAAACTGCATAAAGTGACGTTAGTATCTATTTAGAGACAATTCCTAAAAACATGCACGCTGAAATAAATTAATTAATTAATTAGTGCAAGATTAGGTTGTTACCTATGGATATTGGCTGCTTGAGACCCTCACTTTTTGGGAAATTGCCTCAACATTTTTTTCAGGATAACTTAAGGTTGAAATTCTGTTCACAGCGAGAAATAGAATTGTTTTGAAATTTAAAAAACGGGTGTAAAGATATTTCCCATAGCACACATACCAGGATAACTTCAGGTTCAAATCCTGTTCACAGCGAGAAATAGAATTGTTTTGAAATTTGAAAATGTTGAACATGAAAATGGTTGTAAAGATATTTCCCATAGCACACATATCAGGATAACTTCAGGTTCAAATCCTGTTCACAGCGAGAAAAAGAATTGTTTTGAAATTTGAAAATGTTGAACATGAAAACTGGTGTAAAGATATTTCCCATAGCACACATACCAACGCTGTTCTTTCAAAACGGCAGAATATCCACTTAAATTGCACAAATACATGGTTGTTTACTAAATTGAGTATGTTTTTAAAGTTGAAAATGTGATTATTCCTCTTAATGTTGATACAAAACATTCTTCTGCTATCTGTGGCAATAAATGACACACCAACGCAACAAAAAAAGAAGAGTGACATCACCCCAAAAGAAAACAGGCTGTGATGGCCGAGTGGTTAAGGCGTTGGACTTGAAATCCATTGGGGTCTCCCCGCACAGGTTCAAATCCTGTTCACAGCGAGATAGATTTCTGTTTTTAAAGTTGAAAATGTGATTATGCTAGATGAAATTGCATATATAGAATCTGCGTAAAGTGATGTTAGTATCTATATGGTTAAGGCGTTGGATTCAAAATCCAATGGGGTCTCCCCGCACAGGTTCAAATCCTGTTCACAGCGAGAGAAATTACTGTTTTTAAAGTTTTGAAAATGTGATTATGTTCATGCTAGATGAAATTGCACATTAAGAAACTGCATAAAGTGACGTTAGTATCTATTTAGAGACAATTCCTAAAAACATGCACGCTGAAATAAATGAATTCTTAAATCTACGTTTCTAGTTAAACCTACTCTTGCACTCCATAGCAGAACGTTGATGCCAGCTTTAAAACTAGAAAGTTAGATGTAAGAAGTCATTTATTTCAACATGCACGTTTTTAGGAATTGTCTCTAAATAGATACTAACATCACTTTACGCAGATTCTATATATGCAATTTCATCTTGCATAATCACATTTTCAACTTTAAAAACAGAGACACTTCTTCAAAACATGCACGCTGAAATAAATGTCTTCTTAAATCTACGTTTCTAGTTATAAAACAGGCATCAACATTCTGCTGTGGAGTGCAAGATTAGGTTGTTACCTATGGATATTGGCTGCTTGAGACCCTCACTTTTTGGGAAATTGCCTCAACATTTTTTTCAGGATAACTTAAGGTTGAAATTCTGTTCACAGCGAGAAATAGAATTGTTTTGAAATTTAAAAAACGGGTGTAAAGATATTTCCCATAGCACACATACCAGGATAACTTCAGGTTCAAATCCTGTTCACAGCGAGAAATAGAATTGTTTTGAAATTTGAAAATGTTGAACATGAAAATGGTTGTAAAGATATTTCTGCCAGCTTTAAAACTAGAAAGTTAGATGTAAGAAGTCATTTATTTCAACATGCACGTTTTTAGGAATTGTCTCTAAATAGATACTAACATCACTTTACGCAGATTCTATATATGCAATTTCATCTTGCATAATCACATTTTCAACTTTAAAAACAGAGACACTTCTTCAAAACATGCACGCTGAAATAAATGTCTTCTTAAATCTACGTTTCTAGTTATAAAACAGGCATCAACATTCTGCTGTGGAGTGCAAGATTAGGTTGTTACCTATGGATATTGGCTGCTTGAGACCCTCACTTTTTGGGAAATTGCCTCAACATTTTTTTCAGGATAACTTAAGGTTGAAATTCTGTTCACAGCGAGAAATAGAATTGTTTTGAAATTTAAAAAACGGGTGTAAAGATATTTCCCATAGCACACATACCAGGATAACTTCAGGTTCAAATCCTGTTCACAGCGAGAAATAGAATTGTTTTGAAATTTGAAAATGTTGAACATGAAAATGGTTGTAAAGATATTTCCCATAGCACACATATCAGGATAACTTCAGGTTCAAATCCTGTTCACAGCGAGAAAAAGAATTGTTTTGAAATTTGAAAATGTTGAACATGAAAACTGGTGTAAAGATATTTCCCATAGCACACATACCAACGCTGTTCTTTCAAAACGGCAGAATATCCACTTAAATTGCACAAATACATGGTTGTTTACTAAATTGAGTATGTTTTTAAAGTTGAAAATGTGATTATTCCTCTTAATGTTGATACAAAACATTCTTCTGCTATCTGTGGCAATAAATGACACACCAACGCAACAAAAAAAGAAGAGTGACATTACCCCAAAAGAAAACAGGCTGTGATGGCCGAGTGGTTAAGGCGTTGGACTTGAAATCCAATGGGGTCTCCCCGCACAGGTTCAAATCCTGTTCACAGCGAGATAGATTTCTGTTTTTAAAGTTGAAAATCTGATTATGCTAGATGAAATTGCATATATAGAATCTGCGTAAAGTGATGTTAGTATCTATATAGAGACAATTCCTAAAAACGTGCATGTTGAAATAAATGACTTCTTACATCTACATTTCTAGTTTTAAAGCTGGCATCAACGTTCTGCTATGGAGTGCAAGAGTAGGTTTTTACTTATGGACATGTTCACGTTATTGTTGCATTCTAGAGTTGGATAGGTTAGTATGGATTAAGTGAGCAGCAAATGAAAAGATGGGCTGTTGGCTGCATGATACCTTCACTTTTTAGGAAAGTGCCTCAACATTTTCTTCACAAAAACTTCAGGATAAAGCACCCACAGATTCCTTGCATCATATCTACTAAATTGAGCTGTAATGTTTGTGTTACTCAATGAGCATGCATTTACTTCCGAAAAAAAGATACTGCTGGAAAAAAGTGACATTAACTGAGCAGCAGAAAAGCTGTGATGGCCGAGTGGTTAAGGCGTTGGATTCGAAATCCAATGGGGTCTCCCCGCACAGGTTCAAATCCTGTTCACAGCGAGAGAAATTACTGTTTTTAAAGTTTTGAAAATGTGATTATGTTCATGCTAGATGAAATTGCACATTAAGAAACTGCATAAAGTGACGTTAGTATCTATTTAGAGACAATTCCTAAAAACATGCACGCTGAAATAAATTAATTCTTAAATCTACGTTTCTAGTTAAACCTACTCTTGCACTCCATAGCAGAACGTTGATGCCAGCTTTAAAACTAGAAAGTTAGATGTAAGAAGTCATTTATTTCAACATGCACGTTTTTAGGAATTGTCTCTAAATAGATACTAACATCACTTTACGCAGATTCTATATATGCAATTTCATCTTGCATAATCACATTTTCAACTTTAAAAACAGAGACACTTCTTCAAAACATGCACGCTGAAATAAATGTCTTCTTAAATCTACGTTTCTAGTTATAAAACAGGCATCAACATTCTGCTGTGGAGTGCAAGATTAGGTTGTTACCTATGGATATTGGCTGCTTGAGACCCTCACTTTTTGGGAAATTGCCTCAACATTTTTTTCAGGATAACTTAAGGTTGAAATTCTGTTCACAGCGAGAAATAGAATTGTTTTGAAATTTAAAAAACGGGTGTAAAGATATTTCCCATAGCACACATACCAGGATAACTTCAGGTTCCAATCCTGTTCACAGCGAGAAATAGAATTGTTTTGAAATTTGAAAATGTTGAACATGAAAATGGTTGTAAAGATATTTCCCATAGCACACATATCAGGATAACTTCAGGTTCAAATCCTGTTCACAGGAGTTGAAAATGTGATTATGCTAGATGAAATTGCATATATAGAATCTGCGTAAAGTGATGTTAGTATCTATATAGAGACAATTCCTAAAAACGTGCATGTTGAAATAAATGACTTCTTACATCTACATTTCTAGTTTTAAAGCTGGCATCAACGTTCTGCTATGGAGTGCAAGAGTAGGTTTTTACTTATGGACATGTTCACGTTATTGTTGCATTCTAGAGTTGGATAGGTTAGTATGGATTAAGTGAGCAGCAAATGAAAAGATGGGCTGTTGGCTGCATGATACCTTCACTTTTTAGGAAAGTGCCTCAACATTTTCTTCACAAAAACTTCAGGATAAAGCACCCACAGATTCCTTGCATCATATCTACTAAATTGAGCTGTAATGTTTGTGTTACTCAATGAGCATGCATTTACTTCCGAAAAAAAAGATACTGCTGGAAAAAAGTGACATTAACTGAGCAGCAGAAAAGCTGTGATGGCCGAGTGGTTAAGGCGTTGGATTTGAAATCCAATGGGGTCTCCCCGCACAGGTTCAAATCCTGTTCACAGCGAGAGAAATTACTGTTTTTAAAGTTTTGAAAATGTGATTATGTTCATGCTAGATGAAATTGCACATTAAGAAACTGCATAAAGTGACGTTAGTATCTATTTTGAGACAATTCCTAAAAACATGCACGCTGAAATAAATTAATTCTTAAATCTACGTTTCTAGTTAAACCTACTCTTGCACTCCATAGCAGAACGTTGATGCCAGCTTTAAAACTAGAAAGTTAGATGTAAGAAGTCATTTATTTCAACATGCACGTTTTTAGGAATTGTCTCTAAATAGATACTAACATCACTTTACGCAGATTCTATATATGCCATTTCATCTTGCATAATCACATTTTCAACTTTAAAAACAGAGACACTTCTTCAAAACATGCACGCTGAAATAAATGTCTTCTTAAATCTACGTTTCTAGTTATAAAACAGGCATCAACATTCTGCTGTGGAGTGCAAGATTAGGTTGTTACCTATGGATATTGGCTGCTTGAGACCCTCACTTTTTGGGAAATTGCCTCAACATTTTTTTCAGGATAACTTAAGGTTGAAATTCTGTTCACAGCGAGAAATAGAATTGTTTTGAAATTTAAAAAACGGGTGTAAAGATATTTCCCATAGCACACATACCAGGATAACTTCAGGTTCAAATCCTGTTCACAGCGAGAAATAGAATTGTTTTGAAATTTGAAAATGTTGAACATGAAAATGGTTGTAAAGATATTTCCCATAGCACACATATCAGGATAACTTCAGGTTCAAATCCTGTTCACAGCGAGAAAAAGAATTGTTTTGAAATTTGAAAATGTTGAACATGAAAACTGGTGTAAAGATATTTCCCATAGCACACATACCAACGCTGTTCTTTCAAAACGGCAGAATATCCACTTAAATTGCACAAATACATGGTTGTTTACTAAATTGAGTATGTTTTTAAAGTTGAAAATGTGATTATTCCTCTTAATGTTGATACAAAACATTCTTCTGCTATCTGTGGCAATAAATGACACACCAACGCAACAAAAAAAGAAGAGTGACATTACCCCAAAAGAAAACAGGCTGTGATGGCCGAGTGGTTAAGGCGTTGGACTTGAAATCCATTGGGGTCTCCCCGCACAGGTTCAAATCCTGTTCACAGCAAGATAGATTTCTGTTTTTAAAGTTGAAAATGTGATTATGCTAGATGAAATTGCACATTAAGAAACTGCATAAAGTGACGTTAGTATCTATTTTGAGACAATTCCTAAAAACATGCACGCTGAAATAAATTAATTCTTAAATCTACGTTTCTAGTTAAACCTACTCTTGCACTCCATAGCAGAACGTTGATGCCAGCTTTAAAACTAGAAAGTTAGATGTAAGAAGTCATTTATTTCAACATGCACGTTTTTAGGAATTGTCTCTAAATAGATACTAACATCACTTTACGCAGATTCTATATATGCAATTTCATCTTGCATAATCACATTTTCAACTTTAAAAACAGAGACACTTCTTCAAAACATGCACGCTGAAATAAATGTCTTCTTAAATCTACGTTTCTAGTTATAAAACAGGCATCAACATTCTGCTGTGGAGTGCAAGATTAGGTTGTTACCTATGGATATTGGCTGCTTGAGACCCTCACTTTTTGGGAAATTGCCTCAACATTTTTTTCAGGATAACTTAAGGTTGAAATTCTGTTCACAGCGAGAAATAGAATTGTTTTGAAATTTAAAAAACGGGTGTAAAGATATTTCCCATAGCACACATACCAGGATAACTTCAGGTTCAAATCCTGTTCACAGCGAGAAATAGAATTGTTTTGAGATTTGAAAATGTTGAACATGAAAATGGTTGTAAAGATATTTCCCATAGCACACATATCAGGATAACTTCAGGTTCAAATCCTGTTCACAGCGAGAAAAAGAATTGTTTTGAAATTTGAAAATGTTGAACATGAAAACTGGTGTAAAGATATTTCCCATAGCACACATACCAACGCTGTTCTTTCAAAACGGCAGAATATCCACTTAAATTGCACAAATACATGGTTGTTTACTAAATTGAGTATGTTTTTAAAGTTGAAAATGTGATTATTCCTCTTAATGTTGATACAAAACATTCTTCTGCTATCTGTGGCAATAAATGACACACCAACGCAACAAAAAAAGAAGAGTGACATTACCCCAAAAGAAAACAGGCTGTGATGGCCGAGTGGTTAAGGCGTTGGACTTGAAATCCAATGGAACTCCCCGCACAGGTTCAAATCCTGTTCACAGCGAGATAGATTTCTGTTTTTAAAGTTGAAAATGTGATTATGCTAGATGAAATTGCATATATAGAATCTGCGTAAAGTGATGTTAGTATCTATATAGAGACAATTCCTAAAAACGTGCATGTTGAAATAAATGACTTCTTACATCTACATTTCTAGTTTTAAAGCTGGCATCAACGTTCTGCTATGGAGTGCAAGAGTAGGTTTTTACTTATGGACATGTTCACGTTATTGTTGCATTCTAGAGTTGGATAGGTTAGTATGGATTAAGTGAGCAGCAAATGAAAAGATGGGCTGTTGGCTGCATGATACCTTCACTTTTTAGGAAAGTGCCTCAACATTTTCTTCACAAAAACTTCAGGATAAAGCACCCACAGATTCCTTGCATCATATCTACTAAATTGAGCTGTAATGTTTGTGTTACTCAATGAGCATGCATTTACTTCCGAAAAAAAAGATACTGCTGGAAAAAAGTGACATTAACTGAGCAGCAGAAAAGCTGTGATGGCCGAGTGGTTAAGGCGTTGGATTCGAAATCCAATGGGGTCTCCCCGCACAGGTTCAAATCCTGTTCACAGCGAGAGAAATTACTGTTTTTAAAGTTTTGAAAATGTGATTATGTTCATGCTAGATGAAATTGCACATTAAGAAACTGCATAAAGTGACGTTAGTATCTATTTAGAGACAATTCCTAAAAACATGCACGCTGAAATAAATTAATTCTTAAATCTACGTTTCTAGTTAAACCTACTCTTGCACTCCATAGCAGAACGTTGATGCCAGCTTTAAAACTAGAAAGTTAGATGTAAGAAGTCATTTATTTCAACATGCACGTTTTTAGGAATTGTCTCTAAATAGATACTAACATCACTTTACGCAGATTCTATATATGCAATTTCATCTTGCATAATCACATTTTCAACTTTAAAAACAGAGACACTTCTTCAAAACATGCACGCTGAAATAAATGTCTTCTTAAATCTACGTTTCTAGTTATAAAACAGGCATCAACATTCTGCTGTGGAGTGCAAGATTAGGTTGTTACCTATGGATATTGGCTGCTTGAGACCCTCACTTTTTGGGAAATTGCCTCAACATTTTTTTCAGGATAACTTAAGGTTGAAATTCTGTTCACAGCGAGAAATAGAATTGTTTTGAAATTTAAAAAACGGGTGTAAAGATATTTCCCATAGCACACATACCAGGATAACTTCAGGTTCAAATCCTGTTCACAGCGAGAAATAGAATTGTTTTGAAATTTGAAAATGTTGAACATGAAAATGGTTGTAAAGATATTTCCCATAGCACACATATCAGGATAACTTCAGGTTCAAATCCTGTTCACAGCGAGAAAAAGAATTGTTTTGAAATTTGAAAATGTTGAACATGAAAACTGGTGTAAAGATATTTCCCATAGCACACATACCAACGCTGTTCTTTCAAAACGGCAGAATATCCACTTAAATTGCACAAATACATGGTTGTTTACTAAATTGAGTATGTTTTTAAAGTTGAAAATGTGATTATTCCTCTTAATGTTGATACAAAACATTCTTCTGCTATCTGTGGCAATAAATGACACACCAACGCAACAAAAAAAGAAGAGTGACATTACCCCAAAAGAAAACAGGCTGTGATGGCCGAGTGGTTAAGGCGTTGGACTTGAAATCCAATGGGGTCTCCCCGCACAGGTTCAAATCCTGTTCACAGCGAGATAGATTTCTGTTTTTAAAGTTGAAAATGTGATTATGCTAGATGAAATTGCATATATAGAATCTGCGTAAAGTGATGTTAGTATCTATATAGAGACAATTCCTAAAAACGTGCATGTTGAAATAAATGACTTCTTACATCTACATTTCTAGTTTTAAAGCTGGCATCAACGTTCTGCTATGGAGTGCAAGAGTAGGTTTTTACTTATGGACATGTTCACGTTATTGTTGCATTCTAGAGTTGGATAGGTTAGTATGGATTAAGTGAGCAGCAAATGAAAAGATGGGCTGTTGGCTGCATGATACCTTCACTTTTTAGGAAAGTGCCTCAACATTTTCTTCACAAAAACTTCAGGATAAAGCACCCACAGATTCCTTGCATCATATCTACTAAATTGAGCTGTAATGTTTGTGTTACTCAATGAGCATGCATTTACTTCCGAAAAAAAAGATACTGCTGGAAAAAAGTGACATTAACTGAGCAGCAGAAAAGCTGTGATGGCCGAGTGGTTAAGGCGTTGGATTCGAAATCCAATGGGGTCTCCCCGCACAGGTTCAAATCCTGTTCACAGCGAGAGAAATTACTGTTTTTAAAGTTTTGAAAATGTGATTATGTTCATGCTAGATGAAATTGCACATTAAGAAACTGCATAAAGTGACGTTAGTATCTATTTAGAGACAATTCCTAAAAACATGCACGCTGAAATAAATTAATTCTTAAATCTACGTTTCTAGTTAAACCTACTCTTGCACTCCATAGCAGAACGTTGATGCCAGCTTTAAAACTAGAAAGTTAGATGTAAGAAGTCATTTATTTCAACATGCACGTTTTTAGGAATTGTCTCTAAATAGATACTAACATCACTTTACGCAGATTCTATATATGCAATTTCATCTTGCATAATCACATTTTCAACTTTAAAAACAGAGACACTTCTTCAAAACATGCACGCTGAAATAAATGTCTTCTTAAATCTACGTTTCTAGTTATAAAACAGGCATCAACATTCTGCTGTGGAGTGCAAGATTAGGTTGTTACCTATGGATATTGGCTGCTTGAGACCCTCACTTTTTGGGAAATTGCCTCAACATTTTTTTCAGGATAACTTAAGGTTGAAATTCTGTTCACAGCGAGAAATAGAATTGTTTTGAAATTTAAAAAACGGGTGTAAAGATATTTCCCATAGCACACATACCAGGATAACTTCAGGTTCAAATCCTGTTCACAGCGAGAAATAGAATTGTTTTGAAATTTGAAAATGTTGAACATGAAAATGGTTGTAAAGATATTTCCCATAGCACACATATCAGGATAACTTCAGGTTCAAATCCTGTTCACAGCGAGAAAAAGAATTGTTTTGAAATTTGAAAATGTTGAACATGAAAACTGGTGTAAAGATATTTCCCATAGCACACATACCAACGCTGTTCTTTCAAAACGGCAGAATATCCACTTAAATTGCACAAATACATGGTTGTTTACTAAATTGAGTATGTTTTTAAAGTTGAAAATGTGATTATTCCTCTTAATGTTGATACAAAACATTCTTCTGCTATCTGTGGCAATAAATGACACACCAACGCAACAAAAAAAGAAGAGTGACATTACCCCAAAAGAAAACAGGCTGTGATGGCCGAGTGGTTAAGGCGTTGGACTTGAAATCCAATGGGGTCTCCCCGCACAGGTTCAAATCCTGTTCACAGCGAGATAGATTTCTGTTTTTAAAGTTGAAAATGTGATTATGCTAGATGAAATTGCATATATAGAATCTGCGTAAAGTGATGTTAGTATCTATATAGAGACAATTCCTAAAAACGTGCATGTTGAAATAAATGACTTCTTACATCTACATTTCTAGTTTTAAAGCTGGCATCAACGTTCTGCTATGGAGTGCAAGAGTAGGTTTTTACTTATGGACATGTTCACGTTATTGTTGCATTCTAGAGTTGGATAGGTTAGTATGGATTAAGTGAGCAGCAAATGAAAAGATGGGCTGTTGGCTGCATGATACCTTCACTTTTTAGGAAAGTGCCTCAACATTTTCTTCACAAAAACTTCAGGATAAAGCACCCACAGATTCCTTGCATCATATCTACTAAATTGAGCTGTAATGTTTGTGTTACTCAATGAGCATGCATTTACTTCCGAAAAAAAAGATACTGCTGGAAAAAAGTGACATTAACTGAGCAGCAGAAAAGCTGTGATGGCCTAGTGGTTAAGGCGTTGGATTCGAAATCCAATGGGGTCTCCCCGCACAGGTTCAAATCCTGTTCACAGCGAGAGAAATTACTGTTTTTAAAGTTTTGAAAATGTGATTATGTTCATGCTAGATGAAATTGCACATTAAGAAACTGCATAAAGTGACGTTAGTATCTATTTAGAGACAATTCCTAAAAACATGCACGCTGAAATAAATTAATTAATTAATTAGTGCAAGATTAGGTTGTTACCTATGGATATTGGCTGCTTGAGACCCTCACTTTTTGGGAAATTGCCTCAACATTTTTTTCAGGATAACTTAAGGTTGAAATTCTGTTCACAGCGAGAAATAGAATTGTTTTGAAATTTAAAAAACGGGTGTAAAGATATTTCCCATAGCACACATACCAGGATAACTTCAGGTTCAAATCCTGTTCACAGCGAGAAATAGAATTGTTTTGAAATTTGAAAATGTTGAACATGAAAATGGTTGTAAAGATATTTCCCATAGCACACATATCAGGATAACTTCAGGTTCAAATCCTGTTCACAGCGAGAAAAAGAATTGTTTTGAAATTTGAAAATGTTGAACATGAAAACTGGTGTAAAGATATTTCCCATAGCACACATACCAACGCTGTTCTTTCAAAACGGCAGAATATCCACTTAAATTGCACAAATACATGGTTGTTTACTAAATTGAGTATGTTTTTAAAGTTGAAAATGTGATTATTCCTCTTAATGTTGATACAAAACATTCTTCTGCTATCTGTGGCAATAAATGACACACCAACGCAACAAAAAAAGAAGAGTGACATCACCCCAAAAGAAAACAGGCTGTGATGGCCGAGTGGTTAAGGCGTTGGACTTGAAATCCATTGGGGTCTCCCCGCACAGGTTCAAATCCTGTTCACAGCGAGATAGATTTCTGTTTTTAAAGTTGAAAATGTGATTATGCTAGATGAAATTGCATATATAGAATCTGCGTAAAGTGATGTTAGTATCTATATGGTTAAGGCGTTGGATTCAAAATCCAATGGGGTCTCCCCGCACAGGTTCAAATCCTGTTCACAGCGAGAGAAATTACTGTTTTTAAAGTTTTGAAAATGTGATTATGTTCATGCTAGATGAAATTGCACATTAAGAAACTGCATAAAGTGACGTTAGTATCTATTTAGAGACAATTCCTAAAAACATGCACGCTGAAATAAATTAATTCTTAAATCTACGTTTCTAGTTAAACCTACTCTTGCACTCCATAGCAGAACGTTGATGCCAGCTTTAAAACTAGAAAGTTAGATGTAAGAAGTCATTTATTTCAACATGCACGTTTTTAGGAATTGTCTCTAAATAGATACTAACATCACTTTACGCAGATTCTATATATGCAATTTCATCTTGCATAATCACATTTTCAACTTTAAAAACAGAGACACTTCTTCAAAACATGCACGCTGAAATAAATGTCTTCTTAAATCTACGTTTCTAGTTATAAAACAGGCATCAACATTCTGCTGTGGAGTGCAAGATTAGGTTGTTACCTATGGATATTGGCTGCTTGAGACCCTCACTTTTTGGGAAATTGCCTCAACATTTTTTTCAGGATAACTTAAGGTTGAAATTCTGTTCACAGCGAGAAATAGAATTGTTTTGAAATTTAAAAAACGGGTGTAAAGATATTTCCCATAGCACACATACCAGGATAACTTCAGGTTCAAATCCTGTTCACAGCGAGAAATAGAATTGTTTTGAAATTTGAAAATGTTGAACATGAAAATGGTTGTAAAGATATTTCCCATAGCACACATATCAGGATAACTTCAGGTTCAAATCCTGTTCACAGCGAGAAAAAGAATTGTTTTGAAATTTGAAAATGTTGAACATGAAAACTGGTGTAAAGATATTTCCCATAGCACACATACCAACGCTGTTCTTTCAAAACGGCAGAATATCCACTTAAATTGCACAAATACATGGTTGTTTACTAAATTGAGTATGTTTTTAAAGTTGAAAATGTGATTATTCCTCTTAATGTTGATACAAAACATTCTTCTGCTATCTGTGGCAATAAATGACACACCAACGCAACAAAAAAAGAAGAGTGACATTACCCCAAAAGAAAACAGGCTGTGATGGCCGAGTGGTTAAGGCGTTGGACTTGAAATCCAATGGGGTCTCCCCGCACAGGTTCAAATCCTGTTCACAGCGAGATAGATTTCTGTTTTTAAAGTTGAAAATGTGATTATGCTAGATGAAATTGCATATATAGAATCTGCGTAAAGTGATGTTAGTATCTATATAGAGACAATTCCTAAAAACGTGCATGTTGAAATAAATGACTTCTTACATCTACATTTCTAGTTTTAAAGCTGGCATCAACGTTCTGCTATGGAGTGCAAGAGTAGGTTTTTACTTATGGACATGTTCACGTTATTGTTGCATTCTAGAGTTGGATAGGTTAGTATGGATTAAGTGAGCAGCAAATGAAAAGATGGGCTGTTGGCTGCATGATACCTTCACTTTTTAGGAAAGTGCCTCAACATTTTCTTCACAAAAACTTCAGGATAAAGCACCCACAGATTCCTTGCATCATATCTACTAAATTGAGCTGTAATGTTTGTGTTACTCAATGAGCATGCATTTACTTCCGAAAAAAAAGATACTGCTGGAAAAAAGTGACATTAACTGAGCAGCAGAAAAGCTGTGATGGCCGAGTGGTTAAGGCGTTGGATTCGAAATCCAATGGGGTCTCCCCGCACAGGTTCAAATCCTGTTCACAGCGAGAGAAATTACTGTTTTTAAAGTTTTGAAAATGTGATTATGTTCATGCTAGATGAAATTGCACATTAAGAAACTGCATAAAGTGACGTTAGTATCTATTTAGAGACAATTCCTAAAAACATGCACGCTGAAATAAATTAATTCTTAAATCTACGTTTCTAGTTAAACCTACTCTTGCACTCCATAGCAGAACGTTGATGCCAGCTTTAAAACTAGAAAGTTAGATGTAAGAAGTCATTTATTTCAACATGCACGTTTTTAGGAATTGTCTCTAAATAGATACTAACATCACTTTACGCAGATTCTATATATGCAATTTCATCTTGCATAATCACATTTTCAACTTTAAAAACAGAGACACTTCTTCAAAACATGCACGCTGAAATAAATGTCTTCTTAAATCTACGTTTCTAGTTATAAAACAGGCATCAACATTCTGCTGTGGAGTGCAAGATTAGGTTGTTACCTATGGATATTGGCTGCTTGAGACCCTCACTTTTTGGGAAATTGCCTCAACATTTTTTTCAGGATAACTTAAGGTTGAAATTCTGTTCACAGCGAGAAATAGAATTGTTTTGAAATTTAAAAAACGGGTGTAAAGATATTTCCCATAGCACACATACCAGGATAACTTCAGGTTCAAATCCTGTTCACAGCGAGAAATAGAATTGTTTTGAAATTTGAAAATGTTGAACATGAAAATGGTTGTAAAGATATTTCCCATAGCACACATATCAGGATAACTTCAGGTTCAAATCCTGTTCACAGCGAGAAAAAGAATTGTTTTGAAATTTGAAAATGTTGAACATGAAAACTGGTGTAAAGATATTTCCCATAGCACACATACCAACGCTGTTCTTTCAAAACGGCAGAATATCCACTTAAATTGCACAAATACATGGTTGTTTACTAAATTGAGTATGTTTTTAAAGTTGAAAATGTGATTATTCCTCTTAATGTTGATACAAAACATTCTTCTGCTATCTGTGGCAATAAATGACACACCAACGCAACAAAAAAAGAAGAGTGACATTACCACAAAAGAAAACAGGCTGTGATGGCCGAGTGGTTAAGGCGTTGGGCTTGAAATCCAATGGGGTCTCCCCGCACAGGTTCAAATCCTGTTCACAGCGAGATAGATTTCTGTTTTTAAAGTTGAAAATGTGATTATGCTAGATGAAATTGCATATATAGAATCTGCGTAAAGTGATGTTAGTATCTATATAGAGACAATTCCTAAAAACGTGCATGTTGAAATAAATGACTTCTTACATCTACATTTCTAGTTTTAAAGCTGGCATCAACGTTCTGCTATGGAGTGCAAGAGTAGGTTTTTACTTATGGACATGTTCACGTTATTGTTGCATTCTAGAGTTGGATAGGTTAGTATGGATTAAGTGAGCAGCAAATGAAAAGATGGGCTGTTGGCTGCATGATACCTTCACTTTTTAGGAAAGTGCCTCAACATTTTCTTCACAAAAACTTCAGGATAAAGCACCCACAGATTCCTTGCATCATATCTACTAAATTGAGCTGTAATGTTTGTGTTACTCAATGAGCATGCATTTACTTCCGAAAAAAAAGATACTGCTGGAAAAAAGTGACATTAACTGAGCAGCAGAAAAGCTGTGATGGCCGAGTGGTTAAGGCGTTGGATTTGAAATCCAATGGGGTCTCCCCGCACAGGTTCAAATCCTGTTCACAGCGAGAGAAATTACTGTTTTTAAAGTTTTGAAAATGTGATTATGTTCATGCTAGATGAAATTGCACATTAAGAAACTGCATAAAGTGACGTTAGTATCTATTTTGAGACAATTCCTAAAAACATGCACGCTGAAATAAATTAATTCTTAAATCTACGTTTCTAGTTAAACCTACTCTTGCACTCCATAGCAGAACGTTGATGCCAGCTTTAAAACTAGAAAGTTAGATGTAAGAAGTCATTTATTTCAACATGCACGTTTTTAGGAATTGTCTCTAAATAGATACTAACATCACTTTACGCAGATTCTATATATGCAATTTCATCTTGCATAATCACATTTTCAACTTTAAAAACAGAGACACTTCTTCAAAACATGCACGCTGAAATAAATGTCTTCTTAAATCTACGTTTCTAGTTATAAAACAGGCATCAACATTCTGCTGTGGAGTGCAAGATTAGGTTGTTACCTATGGATATTGGCTGCTTGAGACCCTCACTTTTTGGGAAATTGCCTCAACATTTTTTTCAGGATAACTTAAGGTTGAAATTCTGTTCACAGCGAGAAATAGAATTGTTTTGAAATTTAAAAAACGGGTGTAAAGATATTTCCCATAGCACACATACCAGGATAACTTCAGGTTCAAATCCTGTTCACAGCGAGAAATAGAATTGTTTTGAAATTTGAAAATGTTGAACATGAAAATGGTTGTAAAGATATTTCCCATAGCACACATATCAGGATAACTTCAGGTTCAAATCCTGTTCACAGCGAGAAAAAGAATTGTTTTGAAATTTGAAAATGTTGAACATGAAAACTGGTGTAAAGATATTTCCCATAGCACACATACCAACGCTGTTCTTTCAAAACGGCAGAATATCCACTTAAATTGCACAAATACATGGTTGTTTACTAAATTGAGTATGTTTTTAAAGTTGAAAATGTGATTATTCCTCTTAATGTTGATACAAAACATTCTTCTGCTATCTGTGGCAATAAATGACACACCAACGCAACAAAAAAAGAAGAGTGACATTACCCCAAAAGAAAACAGGCTGTGATGGCCGAGTGGTTAAGGCGTTGGACTTGAAATCCATTGGGGTCTCCCCGCACAGGTTCAAATCCTGTTCACAGCAAGATAGATTTCTGTTTTTAAAGTTGAAAATGTGATTATGCTAGATGAAATTGCACATTAAGAAACTGCATAAAGTGACGTTAGTATCTATTTTGAGACAATTCCTAAAAACATGCACGCTGAAATAAATTAATTCTTAAATCTACGTTTCTAGTTAAACCTACTCTTGCACTCCATAGCAGAACGTTGATGCCAGCTTTAAAACTAGAAAGTTAGATGTAAGAAGTCATTTATTTCAACATGCACGTTTTTAGGAATTGTCTCTAAATAGATACTAACATCACTTTACGCAGATACTATATATGCAATTTCATCTTGCATAATCACATTTTCAACTTTAAAAACAGAGACACTTCTTCAAAACATGCACGCTGAAATAAATGTCTTCTTAAATCTACGTTTCTAGTTATAAAACAGGCATCAACATTCTGCTGTGGAGTGCAAGATTAGGTTGTTACCTATGGATATTGGCTGCTTGAGACCCTCACTTTTTGGGAAATTGCCTCAACATTTTTTTCAGGATAACTTAAGGTTGAAATTCTGTTCACAGCGAGAAATAGAATTGTTTTGAAATTTAAAAAACGGGTGTAAAGATATTTCCCATAGCACACATACCAGGATAACTTCAGGTTCAAATCCTGTTCACAGCGAGAAATAGAATTGTTTTGAGATTTGAAAATGTTGAACATGAAAATGGTTGTAAAGATATTTCCCATAGCACACATATCAGGATAACTTCAGGTTCAAATCCTGTTCACAGCGAGAAAAAGAATTGTTTTGAAATTTGAAAATGTTGAACATGAAAACTGGTGTAAAGATATTTCCCATAGCACACATACCAACGCTGTTCTTTCAAAACGGCAGAATATCCACTTAAATTGCACAAATACATGGTTGTTTACTAAATTGAGTATGTTTTTAAAGTTGAAAATGTGATTATTCCTCTTAATGTTGATACAAAACATTCTTCTGCTATCTGTGGCAATAAATGACACACCAACGCAACAAAAAAAGAAGAGTGACATTACCCCAAAAGAAAACAGGCTGTGATGGCCGAGTGGTTAAGGCGTTGGACTTGAAATCCAATGGAACTCCCCGCACAGGTTCAAATCCTGTTCACAGCGAGATAGATTTCTGTTTTTAAAGTTGAAAATGTGATTATGCTAGATGAAATTGCATATATAGAATCTGCGTAAAGTGATGTTAGTATCTATATAGAGACAATTCCTAAAAACGTGCATGTTGAAATAAATGACTTCTTACATCTACATTTCTAGTTTTAAAGCTGGCATCAACGTTCTGCTATGGAGTGCAAGAGTAGGTTTTTACTTATGGACATGTTCACGTTATTGTTGCATTCTAGAGTTGGATAGGTTAGTATGGATTAAGTGAGCAGCAAATGAAAAGATGGGCTGTTGGCTGCATGATACCTTCACTTTTTAGGAAAGTGCCTCAACATTTTCTTCACAAAAACTTCAGGATAAAGCACCCACAGATTCCTTGCATCATATCTACTAAATTGAGCTGTAATGTTTGTGTTACTCAATGAGCATGCATTTACTTCCGAAAAAAAAGATACTGCTGGAAAAAAGTGACATTAACTGAGCAGCAGAAAAGCTGTGATGGCCGAGTGGTTAAGGCGTTGGATTCGAAATCCAATGGGGTCTCCCCGCACAGGTTCAAATCCTGTTCACAGCGAGAGAAATTACTGTTTTTAAAGTTTTGAAAATGTGATTATGTTCATGCTAGATGAAATTGCACATTAAGAAACTGCATAAAGTGACGTTAGTATCTATTTAGAGACAATTCCTAAAAACATGCACGCTGAAATAAATTAATTCTTAAATCTACGTTTCTAGTTAAACCTACTCTTGCACTCCATAGCAGAACGTTGATGCCAGCTTTAAAACTAGAAAGTTAGATGTAAGAAGTCATTTATTTCAACATGCACGTTTTTAGGAATTGTCTCTAAATAGATACTAACATCACTTTACGCAGATTCTATATATGCAATTTCATCTTGCATAATCACATTTTCAACTTTAAAAACAGAGACACTTCTTCAAAACATGCACGCTGAAATAAATGTCTTCTTAAATCTACGTTTCTAGTTATAAAACAGGCATCAACATTCTGCTGTGGAGTGCAAGATTAGGTTGTTACCTATGGATATTGGCTGCTTGAGACCCTCACTTTTTGGGAAATTGCCTCAACATTTTTTTCAGGATAACTTAAGGTTGAAATTCTGTTCACAGCGAGAAATAGAATTGTTTTGAAATTTAAAAAACGGGTGTAAAGATATTTCCCATAGCACACATACCAGGATAACTTCAGGTTCAAATCCTGTTCACAGCGAGAAATAGAATTGTTTTGAAATTTGAAAATGTTGAACATGAAAATGGTTGTAAAGATATTTCCCATAGCACACATATCAGGATAACTTCAGGTTCAAATCCTGTTCACAGCGAGAAAAAGAATTGTTTTGAAATTTGAAAATGTTGAACATGAAAACTGGTGTAAAGATATTTCCCATAGCACACATACCAACGCTGTTCTTTCAAAACGGCAGAATATCCACTTAAATTGCACAAATACATGGTTGTTTACTAAATTGAGTATGTTTTTAAAGTTGAAAATGTGATTATTCCTCTTAATGTTGATACAAAACATTCTTCTGCTATCTGTGGCAATAAATGACACACCAACGCAACAAAAAAAGAAGAGTGACATTACCCCAAAAGAAAACAGGCTGTGATGGCCGAGTGGTTAAGGCGTTGGACTTGAAATCCAATGGGGTCTCCCCGCACAGGTTCAAATCCTGTTCACAGCGAGATAGATTTCTGTTTTTAAAGTTGAAAATGTGATTATGCTAGATGAAATTGCATATATAGAATCTGCGTAAAGTGATGTTAGTATCTATATAGAGACAATTCCTAAAAACGTGCATGTTGAAATAAATGACTTCTTACATCTACATTTCTAGTTTTAAAGCTGGCATCAACGTTCTGCTATGGAGTGCAAGAGTAGGTTTTTACTTATGGACATGTTCACGTTATTGTTGCATTCTAGAGTTGGATAGGTTAGTATGGATTAAGTGAGCAGCAAATGAAAAGATGGGCTGTTGGCTGCATGATACCTTCACTTTTTAGGAAAGTGCCTCAACATTTTCTTCACAAAAACTTCAGGATAAAGCACCCACAGATTCCTTGCATCATATCTACTAAATTGAGCTGTAATGTTTGTGTTACTCAATGAGCATGCATTTACTTCCGAAAAAAAAGATACTGCTGGAAAAAAGTGACATTAACTGAGCAGCAGAAAAGCTGTGATGGCCGAGTGGTTAAGGCGTTGGATTCGAAATCCAATGGGGTCTCCCCGCACAGGTTCAAATCCTGTTCACAGCGAGAGAAATTACTGTTTTTAAAGTTTTGAAAATGTGATTATGTTCATGCTAGATGAAATTGCACATTAAGAAACTGCATAAAGTGACGTTAGTATCTATTTAGAGACAATTCCTAAAAACATGCACGCTGAAATAAATTAATTCTTAAATCTACGTTTCTAGTTAAACCTACTCTTGCACTCCATAGCAGAACGTTGATGCCAGCTTTAAAACTAGAAAGTTAGATGTAAGAAGTCATTTATTTCAACATGCACGTTTTTAGGAATTGTCTCTATATAGATACTAACATCACTTTACGCAGATTCTATATATGCAATTTCATCTTGCATAATCACATTTTCAACTTTAAAAACAGAGACACTTCTTCAAAACATGCACGCTGAAATAAATGTCTTCTTAAATCTACGTTTCTAGTTATAAAACAGGCATCAACATTCTGCTGTGGAGTGCAAGATTAGGTTGTTACCTATGGATATTGGCTGCTTGAGACCCTCACTTTTTGGGAAATTGCCTCAACATTTTTTTCAGGATAACTTAAGGTTGAAATTCTGTTCACAGCGAGAAATAGAATTGTTTTGAAATTTAAAAAACGGGTGTAAAGATATTTCCCATAGCACACATACCAGGATAACTTCAGGTTCAAATCCTGTTCACAGCGAGAAATAGAATTGTTTTGAAATTTGAAAATGTTGAACATGAAAATGGTTGTAAAGATATTTCCCATAGCACACATATCAGGATAACTTCAGGTTCAAATCCTGTTCACAGCGAGAAAAAGAATTGTTTTGAAATTTGAAAATGTTGAACATGAAAACTGGTGTAAAGATATTTCCCATAGCACACATACCAACGCTGTTCTTTCAAAACGGCAGAATATCCACTTAAATTGCACAAATACATGGTTGTTTACTAAATTGAGTATGTTTTTAAAGTTGAAAATGTGATTATTCCTCTTAATGTTGATACAAAACATTCTTCTGCTATCTGTGGCAATAAATGACACACCAACGCAACAAAAAAAGAAGAGTGACATTACCCCAAAAGAAAACAGGCTGTGATGGCCGAGTGGTTAAGGCGTTGGACTTGAAATCCAATGGGGTCTCCCCGCACAGGTTCAAATCCTGTTCACAGCGAGATAGATTTCTGTTTTTAAAGTTGAAAATGTGATTATGCAAGATGAAATTGCATATATAGAATCTGCGTAAAATGATGTTAGTATCTATATAGAGACAATTCCTAAAAACGTGCATGTTGAAATAAATGACTTCTTACATCTACATTTCTAGTTTTAAAGCTGGCATCAACGTTCTGCTATGGAGTGCAAGAGTAGGTTTTTACTTATGGACATGTTCACGTTATTGTTGCATTCTAGAGTTGGATAGGTTAGTATGGATTAAGTGAGCAGCAAATGAAAAGATGGGCTGTTGGCTGCATGATACCTTCACTTTTTAGGAAAGTGCCTCAACATTTTCTTCACAAAAACTTCAGGATAAAGCACCCACAGATTCCTTGCATCATATCTACTAAATTGAGCTGTAATGTTTGTGTTACTCAATGAGCATGCATTTACTTCCGAAAAAAAGATACTGCTGGAAAAAAGTGACATTAACTGAGCAGCAGAAAAGCTGTGATGGCCGAGTGGTTAAGGCGTTGGATTCGAAATCCAATGGGGTCTCCCCGCACAGGTTCAAATCCTGTTCACAGCGAGAGAAATTACTGTTTTTAAAGTTTTGAAAATGTGATTATGTTCATGCTAGATGAAATTGCACATTAAGAAACTGCATAAAGTGACGTTAGTATCTATTTAGAGACAATTCCTAAAAACATGCACGCTGAAATAAATTAATTCTTAAATCTACGTTTCTAGTTAAACCTACTCTTGCACTCCATAGCAGAACGTTGATGCCAGCTTTAAAACTAGAAAGTTAGATGTAAGAAGTCATTTATTTCAACATGCACGTTTTTAGGAATTGTCTCTAAATAGATACTAACATCACTTTACGCAGATTCTATATATGCAATTTCATCTTGCATAATCACATTTTCAACTTTAAAAACAGAGACACTTCTTCAAAACATGCACGCTGAAATAAATGTCTTCTTAAATCTACGTTTCTAGTTATAAAACAGGCATCAACATTCTGCTGTGGAGTGCAAGATTAGGTTGTTACCTATGGATATTGGCTGCTTGAGACCCTCACTTTTTGGGAAATTGCCTCAACATTTTTTTCAGGATAACTTAAGGTTGAAATTCTGTTCACAGCGAGAAATAGAATTGTTTTGAAATTTAAAAAACGGGTGTAAAGATATTTCCCATAGCACACATACCAGGATAACTTCAGGTTCAAATCCTGTTCACAGCGAGAAATAGAATTGTTTTGAGATTTGAAAATGTTGAACATGAAAATGGTTGTAAAGATATTTCCCATAGCACACATATCAGGATAACTTCAGGTTCAAATCCTGTTCACAGCGAGAAAAAGAATTGTTTTGAAATTTGAAAATGTTGAACATGAAAACTGGTGTAAAGATATTTCCCATAGCACACATACCAACGCTGTTCTTTCAAAACGGCAGAATATCCACTTAAATTGCACAAATACATGGTTGTTTACTAAATTGAGTATGTTTTTAAAGTTGAAAATGTGATTATTCCTCTTAATGTTGATACAAAACATTCTTCTGCTATCTGTGGCAATAAATGACACACCAACGCAACAAAAAAAGAAGAGTGACATTACCCCAAAAGAAAACAGGCTGTGATGGCCGAGTGGTTAAGGCGTTGGACTTGAAATCCAATGGGGTCTCCCCGCACAGGTTCAAATCCTGTTCACAGCGAGATAGATTTCTGTTTTTAAAGTTGAAAATGTGATTATGCTAGATGAAATTGCATATATAGAATCTGCGTAAAGTGATGTTAGTATCTATATAGAGACAATTCCTAAAAACGTGCATGTTGAAATAAATGACTTCTTACATCTACATTTCTAGTTTTAAAGCTGGCATCAACGTTCTGCTATGGAGTGCAAGAGTAGGTTTTTACTTATGGACATGTTCACGTTATTGTTGCATTCTAGAGTTGGATAGGTTAGTATGGATTAAGTGAGCAGCAAATGAAAAGATGGGCTGTTGGCTGCATGATACCTTCACTTTTTAGGAAAGTGCCTCAACATTTTCTTCACAAAAACTTCAGGATAAAGCACCCACAGATTCCTTGCATCATATCTACTAAATTGAGCTGTAATGTTTGTGTTACTCAATGAGCATGCATTTACTTCCGAAAAAAAGATACTGCTGGAAAAAAGTGACATTAACTGAGCAGCAGAAAAGCTGTGATGGCCGAGTGGTTAAGGCGTTGGATTCGAAATCCAATGGGGTCTCCCCGCACAGGTTCAAATCCTGTTCACAGCGAGAGAAATTACTGTTTTTAAAGTTTTGAAAATGTGATTATGTTCATGCTAGATGAAATTGCACATTAAGAAACTGCATAAAGTGACGTTAGTATCTATTTAGAGACAATTCCTAAAAACATGCACGCTGAAATAAATTAATTCTTAAATCTACGTTTCTAGTTAAACCTACTCTTGCACTCCATAGCAGAACGTTGATGCCAGCTTTAAAACTAGAAAGTTAGATGTAAGAAGTCATTTATTTCAACATGCACGTTTTTAGGAATTGTCTCTAAATAGATACTAACATCACTTTACGCAGATTCTATATATGCAATTTCATCTTGCATAATCACATTTTCAACTTTAAAAACAGAGACACTTCTTCAAAACATGCACGCTGAAATAAATGTCTTCTTAAATCTACGTTTCTAGTTATAAAACAGGCATCAACATTCTGCTGTGGAGTGCAAGATTAGGTTGTTACCTATGGATATTGGCTGCTTGAGACCCTCACTTTTTGGGAAATTGCCTCAACATTTTTTTCAGGATAACTTAAGGTTGAAATTCTGTTCACAGCGAGAAATAGAATTGTTTTGAAATTTAAAAAACGGGTGTAAAGATATTTCCCATAGCACACATACCAGGATAACTTCAGGTTCAAATCCTGTTCACAGCGAGAAATAGAATTGTTTTGAAATTTGAAAATGTTGAACATGAAAATGGTTGTAAAGATATTTCCCATAGCACACATATCAGGATAACTTCAGGTTCAAATCCTGTTCACAGCGAGAAAAAGAATTGTTTTGAAATTTGAAAATGTTGAACATGAAAACTGGTGTAAAGATATTTCCCATAGCACACATACCAACGCTGTTCTTTCAAAACGGCAGAATATCCACTTAAATTGCACAAATACATGGTTGTTTACTAAATTGAGTATGTTTTTAAAGTTGAAAATGTGATTATTCCTCTTAATGTTGATACAAAACATTCTTCTGCTATCTGTGGCAATAAATGACACACCAACGCAACAAAAAAAGAAGAGTGACATTACCCCAAAAGAAAACAGGCTGTGATGGCCGAGTGGTTAAGGCGTTGGACTTGAAATCCAATGGGGTCTCCCCGCACAGGTTCAAATCCTGTTCACAGCGAGATAGATTTCTGTTTTTAAAGTTGAAAATCTGATTATGCTAGATGAAATTGCATATATAGAATCTGCGTAAAGTGATGTTAGTATCTATATAGAGACAATTCCTAAAAACGTGCATGTTGAAATAAATGACTTCTTACATCTACATTTCTAGTTTTAAAGCTGGCATCAACGTTCTGCTATGGAGTGCAAGAGTAGGTTTTTACTTATGGACATGTTCACGTTATTGTTGCATTCTAGAGTTGGATAGGTTAGTATGGATTAAGTGAGCAGCAAATGAAAAGATGGGCTGTTGGCTGCATGATACCTTCACTTTTTAGGAAAGTGCCTCAACATTTTCTTCACAAAAACTTCAGGATAAAGCACCCACAGATTCCTTGCATCATATCTACTAAATTGAGCTGTAATGTTTGTGTTACTCAATGAGCATGCATTTACTTCCGAAAAAAAAGATACTGCTGGAAAAAAGTGACATTAACTGAGCAGCAGAAAAGCTGTGATGGCCGAGTGGTTAAGGCGTTGGATTCGAAATCCAATGGGGTCTCCCCGCACAGGTTCAAATCCTGTTCACAGCGAGAGAAATTACTGTTTTTAAAGTTTTGAAAATGTGATTATGTTCATGCTAGATGAAATTGCACATTAAGAAACTGCATAAAGTGACGTTAGTATCTATTTAGAGACAATTCCTAAAAACATGCACGCTGAAATAAATTAATTCTTAAATCTACGTTTCTAGTTAAACCTACTCTTGCACTCCATAGCAGAACGTTGATGCCAGCTTTAAAACTAGAAAGTTAGATGTAAGAAGTCATTTATTTCAACATGCACGTTTTTAGGAATTGTCTCTAAATAGATACTAACATCACTTTACGCAGATTCTATATATGCAATTTCATCTTGCATAATCACATTTTCAACTTTAAAAACAGAGACACTTCTTCAAAACATGCACGCTGAAATAAATGTCTTCTTAAATCTACGTTTCTAGTTATAAAACAGGCATCAACATTCTGCTGTGGAGTGCAAGATTAGGTTGTTACCTATGGATATTGGCTGCTTGAGACCCTCACTTTTTGGGAAATTGCCTCAACATTTTTTTCAGGATAACTTAAGGTTGAAATTCTGTTCACAGCGAGAAATAGAATTGTTTTGAAATTTAAAAAACGGGTGTAAAGATATTTCCCATAGCACACATACCAGGATAACTTCAGGTTCAAATCCTGTTCACAGCGAGAAATAGAATTGTTTTGAAATTTGAAAATGTTGAACATGAAAATGGTTGTAAAGATATTTCCCATAGCACACATATCAGGATAACTTCAGGTTCAAATCCTGTTCACAGCGAGAAAAAGAATTGTTTTGAAATTTGAAAATGTTGAACATGAAAACTGGTGTAAAGATATTTCCCATAGCACACATACCAACGCTGTTCTTTCAAAACGGCAGAATATCCACTTAAATTGCACAAATACATGGTTGTTTACTAAATTGAGTATGTTTTTAAAGTTGAAAATGTGATTATTCCTCTTAATGTTGATACAAAACATTCTTCTGCTATCTGTGGCAATAAATGACACACTAACGCAACAAAAAAAGAAGAGTGACATTACCCCAAAAGAAAACAGGCTGTGATGGCCGAGTGGTTAAGGCGTTGGACTTGAAATCCAATGGGGTCTCCCCGCACAGGTTCAAATCCTGTTCACAGCGAGAGAAATTACTGTTTTTAAAGTTTTGAAAATGTGATTATGTTCATGCTAGATGAAATTGCACATTAAGAAACTGCATAAAGTGACGTTAGTATCTATTTTGAGACAATTCCTAAAAACATGCACGCTGAAATAAATTAATTCTTAAATCTACGTTTCTAGTTAAACCTACTCTTGCACTCCATAGCAGAACGTTGATGCCAGCTTTAAAACTAGAAAGTTAGATGTAAGAAGTCATTTATTTCAACATGCACGTTTTTAGGAATTGTCTCTAAATAGATACTAACATCACTTTACGCAGATTCTATATATGCAATTTCATCTTGCATAATCACATTTTCAACTTTAAAAACAGAGACACTTCTTCAAAACATGCACGCTGAAATAAATGTCTTCTTAAATCTACATTTCTAGTTATAAAACAGGCATCAACATTCTGCTGTGGAGTGCAAGATTAGGTTGTTACCTATGGATATTGGCTGCTTGAGACCCTCACTTTTTGGGAAATTGCCTCAACATTTTTTTCAGGATAACTTAAGGTTGAAATTCTGTTCACAGCGAGAAATAGAATTGTTTTGAAATTTAAAAAACGGGTGTAAAGATATTTCCCATAGCACACATACCAGGATAACTTCAGGTTCAAATCCTGTTCACAGCGAGAAATAGAATTGTTTTGAAATTTGAAAATGTTGAACATGAAAATGGTTGTAAAGATATTTCCCATAGCACACATATCAGGATAACTTCAGGTTCAAATCCTGTTCACAGCGAGAAAAAGAATTGTTTTGAAATTTGAAAATGTTGAACATGAAAACTGGTGTAAAGATATTTCCCATAGCACACATACCAACGCTGTTCTTTCAAAACGGCAGAATATCCACTTAAATTGCACAAATACATGGTTGTTTACTAAATTGAGTATGTTTTTAAAGTTGAAAATGTGATTATTCCTCTTAATGTTGATACAAAACATTCTTCTGCTATCTGTGGCAATAAATGACACACCAACGCAACAAAAAAAGAAGAGTGACATTACCCCAAAAGAAAACAGGCTGTGATGGCCGAGTGGTTAAGGCGTTGGACTTGAAATCCAATGGGGTCTCCCCGCACAGGTTCAAATCCTGTTCACAGCGAGATAGATTTCTGTTTTTAAAGTTGAAAATGTGATTATGCTAGATGAAATTGCATATATAGAATCTGCGTAAAGTGATGTTAGTATCTATATAGAGACAATTCCTAAAAACGTGCATGTTGAAATAAATGACTTCTTACATCTACATTTCTAGTTTTAAAGCTGGCATCAACGTTCTGCTATGGAGTGCAAGAGTAGGTTTTTACTTATGGACATGTTCACGTTATTGTTGCATTCTAGAGTTGGATAGGTTAGTATGGATTAAGTGAGCAGCAAATGAAAAGATGGGCTGTTGGCTGCATGATACCTTCACTTTTTAGGAAAGTGCCTCAACATTTTCTTCACAAAAACTTCAGGATAAAGCACCCACAGATTCCTTGCATCATATCTACTAAATTGAGCTGTAATGTTTGTGTTACTCAATGAGCATGCATTTACTTCCGAAAAAAAGATACTGCTGGAAAAAAGTGACATTAACTGAGCAGCAGAAAAGCTGTGATGGCCGAGTGGTTAAGGCGTTGGATTCGAAATCCAATGGGGTCTCCCCGCACAGGTTCAAATCCTGTTCACAGCGAGAGAAATTACTGTTTTTAAAGTTTTGAAAATGTGATTATGTTCATGCTAGATGAAATTGCACATTAAGAAACTGCATAAAGTGACGTTAGTATCTATTTAGAGACAATTCCTAAAAACATGCACGCTGAAATAAATTAATTCTTAAATCTACGTTTCTAGTTAAACCTACTCTTGCACTCCATAGCAGAACGTTGATGCCAGCTTTAAAACTAGAAAGTTAGATGTAAGAAGTCATTTATTTCAACATGCACGTTTTTAGGAATTGTCTCTAAATAGATACTAACATCACTTTACGCAGATTCTATATATGCAATTTCATCTTGCATAATCACATTTTCAACTTTAAAAACAGAGACACTTCTTCAAAACATGCACGCTGAAATAAATGTCTTCTTAAATCTACGTTTCTAGTTATAAAACAGGCATCAACATTCTGCTGTGGAGTGCAAGATTAGGTTGTTACCTATGGATATTGGCTGCTTGAGACCCTCACTTTTTGGGAAATTGCCTCAACATTTTTTTCAGGATAACTTAAGGTTGAAATTCTGTTCACAGCGAGAAATAGAATTGTTTTGAAATTTAAAAAACGGGTGTAAAGATATTTCCCATAGCACACATACCAGGATAACTTCAGGTTCAAATCCTGTTCACAGCGAGAAATAGAATTGTTTTGAAATTTGAAAATGTTGAACATGAAAATGGTTGTAAAGATATTTCCCATAGCACACATATCAGGATAACTTCAGGTTCAAATCCTGTTCACAGCGAGAAAAAGAATTGTTTTGAAATTTGAAAATGTTGAACATGAAAACTGGTGTAAAGATATTTCCCATAGCACACATACCAACGCTGTTCTTTCAAAACGGCAGAATATCCACTTAAATTGCACAAATACATGGTTGTTTACTAAATTGAGTATGTTTTTAAAGTTGAAAATGTGATTATTCCTCTTAATGTTGATACAAAACATTCTTCTGCTATCTGTGGCAATAAATGACACACCAACGCAACAAAAAAAGAAGAGTGACATTACCCCAAAAGAAAACAGGCTGTGATGGCCGAGTGGTTAAGGCGTTGGACTTGAAATCCAATGGGGTCTCCCCGCACAGGTTCAAATCCTGTTCACAGCGAGATAGATTTCTGTTTTTAAAGTTGAAAATGTGATTATGCTAGATGAAATTGCATATATAGAATCTGCGTAAAGTGATGTTAGTATCTATATAGAGACAATTCCTAAAAACGTGCATGTTGAAATAAATGACTTCTTACATCTACATTTCTAGTTTTAAAGCTGGCATCAACGTTCTGCTATGGAGTGCAAGAGTAGGTTTTTACTTATGGACATGTTCACGTTATTGTTGCATTCTAGAGTTGGATAGGTTAGTATGGATTAAGTGAGCAGCAAATGAAAAGATGGGCTGTTGGCTGCATGATACCTTCACTTTTTAGGAAAGTGCCTCAACATTTTCTTCACAAAAACTTCAGGATAAAGCACCCACAGATTCCTTGCATCATATCTACTAAATTGAGCTGTAATGTTTGTGTTACTCAATGAGCATGCATTTACTTCCGAAAAAAAAGATACTGCTGGAAAAAAGTGACATTAACTGAGCAGCAGAAAAGCTGTGATGGCCGAGTGGTTAAGGCGTTGGATTCGAAATCCAATGGGGTCTCCCCGCACAGGTTCAAATCCTGTTCACAGCGAGAGAAATTACTGTTTTTAAAGTTTTGAAAATGTGATTATGTTCATGCTAGATGAAATTGCACATTAAGAAACTGCATAAAGTGACGTTAGTATCTATTTAGAGACAATTCCTAAAAACATGCACGCTGAAATAAATTAATTCTTAAATCTACGTTTCTAGTTAAACCTACTCTTGCACTCCATAGCAGAACGTTGATGCCAGCTTTAAAACTAGAAAGTTAGATGTAAGAAGTCATTTATTTCAACATGCACGTTTTTAGGAATTGTCTCTAAATAGATACTAACATCACTTTACGCAGATTCTATATATGCAATTTCATCTTGCATAATCACATTTTCAACTTTAAAAACAGAGACACTTCTTCAAAACATGCACGCTGAAATAAATGTCTTCTTAAATCTACGTTTCTAGTTATAAAACAGGCATCAACATTCTGCTGTGGAGTGCAAGATTAGGTTGTTACCTATGGATATTGGCTGCTTGAGACCCTCACTTTTTGGGAAATTGCCTCAACATTTTTTTCAGGAAAACTTAAGGTTGAAATTCTGTTCACAGCGAGAAATAGAATTGTTTTGAAATTTAAAAAACGGGTGTAAAGATATTTCCCATAGCACACATACCAGGATAACTTCAGGTTCAAATCCTGTTCACAGCGAGAAATAGAATTGTTTTGAAATTTGAAAATGTTGAACATGAAAATGGTTGTAAAGATATTTCCCATAGCACACATATCAGGATAACTTCACGTTCAAATCCTGTTCACAGCGAGAAATAGAATTGTTTTGAAATTTGAAAATGTTGAACATGAAAATGGTTGTAAAGATATTTCCCATAGCACACATACCATCGCTGTTCTTTCAAAACGGCAGAATATCCACTTAAATTGCACAAATACATGGTTGTTTACTAAATTGAGTATGTTTTTAAAGTTGAAAATGTGATTATTCCTCTTAATGTTGATACAAAACATTCTTCTGCTATCTGTGGCAATAAATGACACACCAACGCAACAAAAAAAGAAGAGTGACATTACCCCAAAAGAAAACAGGCTGTGATGGCCGAGTGGTTAAGGCGTTGGACTTGAAATCCAATGGGGTCTCCCCGCACAGGTTCAAATCCTGTTCACAGCGAGATAGATTTCTGTTTTTAAAGTTGAAAATGTGATTATGCTAGATGAAATTGCATATATAGAATCTGCGTAAAGTGATGTTAGTATCTATATAGAGACAATTCCTAAAAACGTGCATGTTGAAATAAATGACTTCTTACATCTACATTTCTAGTTTTAAAGCTGGCATCAACGTTCTGCTATGGAGTGCAAGAGTAGGTTTTTACTTATGGACATGTTCACGTTATTGTTGCATTCTAGAGTTGGATAGGTTAGTATGGATTAAGTGAGCAGCAAATGAAAAGATGGGCTGTTGGCTGCATGATACCTTCACTTTTTAGGAAAGTGCCTCAACATTTTCTTCACAAAAACTTCAGGATAAAGCACCCACAGATTCCTTGCATCATATCTACTAAATTGAGCTGTAATGTTTGTGTTACTCAATGAGCATGCATTTACTTCCGAAAAAAAAGATACTGCTGGAAAAAAGTGACATTAACTGAGCAGCAGAAAAGCTGTGATGGCCGAGTGGTTAAGGCGTTGGATTCGAAATCCAATGGGGTCTCCCCGCACAGGTTCAAATCCTGTTCACAGCGAGAGAAATTACTGTTTTTAAAGTTTTGAAAATGTGATTATGTTCATGCTAGATGAAATTGCACATTAAGAAACTGCATAAAGTGACGTTAGTATCTATTTAGAGACAATTCCTAAAAACATGCACGCTGAAATAAATTAATTCTTAAATCTACGTTTCTAGTTAAACCTACTCTTGCACTCCATAGCAGAACGTTGATGCCAGCTTTAAAACTAGAAAGTTAGATGTAAGAAGTCATTTATTTCAACATGCACGTTTTTAGGAATTGTCTCTAAATAGATACTAACATCACTTTACGCAGATTCTATATATGCAATTTCATCTTGCATAATCACATTTTCAACTTTAAAAACAGAGACACTTCTTCAAAACATGCACGCTGAAATAAATGTCTTCTTAAATCTACGTTTCTAGTTATAAAACAGGCATCAACATTCTGCTGTGGAGTGCAAGATTAGGTTGTTACCTATGGATATTGGCTGCTTGAGACCCTCACTTTTTGGGAAATTGCCTCAACATTTTTTTCAGGATAACTTAAGGTTGAAATTCTGTTCACAGCGAGAAATAGAATTGTTTTGAAATTTAAAAAACGGGTGTAAAGATATTTCCCATAGCACACATACCAGGATAACTTCAGGTTCAAATCCTGTTCACAGCGAGAAATAGAATTGTTTTGAAATTTGAAAATGTTGAACATGAAAATGGTTGTAAAGATATTTCCCATAGCACACATATCAGGATAACTTCAGGTTCAAATCCTGTTCACAGCGAGAAAAAGAATTGTTTTGAAATTTGAAAATGTTGAACATGAAAACTGGTGTAAAGATATTTCCCATAGCACACATACCAACGCTGTTCTTTCAAAACGGCAGAATATCCACTTAAATTGCACAAATACATGGTTGTTTACTAAATTGAGTATGTTTTTAAAGTTGAAAATGTGATTATTCCTCTTAATGTTGATACAAAACATTCTTCTGCTATCTGTGGCAATAAATGACACACCAACGCAACAAAAAAAGAAGAGTGACATTACCCCAAAAGAAAACAGGCTGTGATGGCCGAGTGGTTAAGGCGTTGGACTTGAAATCCAATGGGGTCTCCCCGCACAGGTTCAAATCCTGTTCACAGCGAGATAGATTTCTGTTTTTAAAGTTGAAAATCTGATTATGCTAGATGAAATTGCATATATAGAATCTGCGTAAAGTGATGTTAGTATCTATATAGAGACAATTCCTAAAAACGTGCATGTTGAAATAAATGACTTCTTACATCTACATTTCTAGTTTTAAAGCTGGCATCAACGTTCTGCTATGGAGTGCAAGAGTAGGTTTTTACTTATGGACATGTTCACGTTATTGTTGCATTCTAGAGTTGGATAGGTTAGTATGGATTAAGTGAGCAGCAAATGAAAAGATGGGCTGTTGGCTGCATGATACCTTCACTTTTTAGGAAAGTGCCTCAACATTTTCTTCACAAAAACTTCAGGATAAAGCACCCACAGATTCCTTGCATCATATCTACTAAATTGAGCTGTAATGTTTGTGTTACTCAATGAGCATGCATTTACTTCCGAAAAAAAAGATACTGCTGGAAAAAAGTGACATTAACTGAGCAGCAGAAAAGCTGTGATGGCCGAGTGGTTAAGGCGTTGGATTCGAAATCCAATTTAAAAAACGGGTGTAAAGATATTTCCCATAGCACACATACCAGGATAACTTCAGGTTCAAATCCTGTTCACAGCGAGAAATAGAATTGTTTTGAAATTTGAAAATGTTGAACATGAAAATGGTTGTAAAGTTATTTCCCATAGCACACATATCAGGATAACTTCAGGTTCAAATCCTGTTCACAGCGAGAAAAAGAATTGTTTTGAAATTTGAAAATGTTGAACATGAAAACTGGTGTAAAGATATTTCCCATAGCACACATACCAACGCTGTTCTTTCAAAACGGCAGAATATCCACTTAAATTGCACAAATACATGGTTGTTTACTAAATTGAGTATGTTTTTAAAGTTGAAAATGTGATTATTCCTCTTAATGTTGATACAAAACATTCTTCTGCTATCTGTGGCAATAAATGACACACCAACGCAACAAAAAAAGAAGAGTGACAATACCCCAAAAGAAAACAGGCTGTGATGGCCGAGTGGTTAAGGCGTTGGACTTGAAATCCAATGGGGTCTCCCCGCACAGGTTCAAATCCTGTTCACAGCGAGATAGATTTCTGTTTTTAAAGTTGAAAATGTGATTATGCTAGATGAAATTGCATATATAGAATCTGCGTAAAGTGATGTTAGTATCTATATAGAGACAATTCCTAAAAACGTGCATGTTGAAATAAATGACTTCTTACATCTACATTTCTAGTTTTAAAGCTGGCATCAACGTTCTGCTATGGAGTGCAAGAGTAGGTTTTTACTTATGGACATGTTCACGTTATTGTTGCATTCTAGAGTTGGATAGGTTAGTATGGATTAAGTGAGCAGCAAATGAAAAGATGGGCTGTTGGCTGCATGATACCTTCACTTTTTAGGAAAGTGCCTCAACATTTTCTTCACAAAAACTTCAGGATAAAGCACCCACAGATTCCTTGCATCATATCTACTAAATTGAGCTGTAATGTTTGTGTTACTCAATGAGCATGCATTTACTTCCGAAAAAAAAGATACTGCTGGAAAAAAGTGACATTAACTGAGCAGCAGAAAAGCTGTGATGGCCGAGTGGTTAAGGCGTTGGATTCGAAATCCAATTTAAAAAACGGGTGTAAAGATATTTCCCATAGCACACATACCAGGATAACTTCAGGTTCAAATCCTGTTCACAGCGAGAAATAGAATTGTTTTGAAATTTGAAAATGTTGAACATGAAAATGGTTGTAAAGTTATTTCCCATAGCACACATATCAGGATAACTTCAGGTTCAAATCCTGTTCACAGCGAGAAAAAGAATTGTTTTGAAATTTGAAAATGTTGAACATGAAAACTGGTGTAAAGATATTTCCCATAGCACACATACCAACGCTGTTCTTTCAAAACGGCAGAATATCCACTTAAATTGCACAAATACATGGTTGTTTACTAAATTGAGTATGTTTTTAAAGTTGAAAATGTGATTATTCCTCTTAATGTTGATACAAAACATTCTTCTGCTATCTGTGGCAATAAATGACACACCAACGCAACAAAAAAAGAAGAGTGACATTACCCCAAAAGAAAACAGGCTGTGATGGCCGAGTGGTTAAGGCGTTGGACTTGAAATCCAATGGGGTCTCCCCGCACAGGTTCAAATCCTGTTCACAGCGAGAGAAATTACTGTTTTTAAAGTTTTGAAAATGTGATTATGTTCATGCTAGATGAAATTGCACATTAAGAAACTGCATAAAGTGACGTTAGTATCTATTTTGAGACAATTCCTAAAAACATGCACGCTGAAATAAATTAATTCTTAAATCTACGTTTCTAGTTAAACCTACTCTTGCACTCCATAGCAGAACGTTGATGCCAGCTTTAAAACTAGAAAGTTAGATGTAAGAAGTCATTTATTTCAACATGCACGTTTTTAGGAATTGTCTCTAAATAGATACTAACATCACTTTACGCAGATTCTATATATGCAATTTCATCTTGCATAATCACATTTTCAACTTTAAAAACAGAGACACTTCTTCAAAACATGCACGCTGAAATAAATGTCTTCTTAAATCTACGTTTCTAGTTATAAAACAGGCATCAACATTCTGCTGTGGAGTGCAAGATTAGGTTGTTACCTATGGATATTGGCTGCTTGAGACCCTCACTTTTTGGGAAATTGCCTCAACATTTTTTTCAGGATAACTTAAGGTTGAAATTCTGTTCACAGCGAGAAATAGAATTGTTTTGAAAACAGGCATCAACATTCTGCTGTGGAGTGCAAGATTAGGTTGTTACCTATGGATATTGGCTGCTTGAGACCCTCACTTTTTGGGAAATTGCCTCAACATTTTTTTCAGGATAACTTAAGGTTGAAATTCTGTTCACAGCGAGAAATAGAATTGTTTTGAAATTTAAAAAACGGGTGTAAAGATATTTCCCATAGCACACATACCAGGATAACTTCAGGTTCAAATCCTGTTCACAGCGAGAAATAGAATTGTTTTGAGATTTGAAAATGTTGAACATGAAAATGGTTGTAAAGATATTTCCCATAGCACACATATCAGGATAACTTCAGGTTCAAATCCTGTTCACAGCGAGAAAAAGAATTGTTTTGAAATTTGAAAATGTTGAACATGAAAACTGGTGTAAAGATATTTCCCATAGCACACATACCAACGCTGTTCTTTCAAAACGGCAGAATATCCACTTAAATTGCACAAATACATGGTTGTTTACTAAATTGAGTATGTTTTTAAAGTTGAAAATGTGATTATTCCTCTTAATGTTGATACAAAACATTCTTCTGCTATCTGTGGCAATAAATGACACACCAACGCAACAAAAAAAGAAGAGTGACATTACCCCAAAAGAAAACAGGCTGTGATGGCCGAGTGGTTAAGGCGTTGGACTTGAAATCCAATGGGGTCTCCCCGCACAGGTTCAAATCCTGTTCACAGCGAGATAGATTTCTGTTTTTAAAGTTGAAAATGTGATTATGCTAGATGAAATTGCATATATAGAATCTGCGTAAAGTGATGTTAGTATCTATATAGAGACAATTCCTAAAAACGTGCATGTTGAAATAAATGACTTCTTACATCTACATTTCTAGTTTTAAAGCTGGCATCAACGTTCTGCTATGGAGTGCAAGAGTAGGTTTTTACTTATGGACATGTTCACGTTATTGTTGCATTCTAGAGTTGGATAGGTTAGTATGGATTAAGTGAGCAGCAAATGAAAAGATGGGCTGTTGGCTGCATGATACCTTCACTTTTTAGGAAAGTGCCTCAACATTTTCTTCACAAAAACTTCAGGATAAAGCACCCACAGATTCCTTGCATCATATCTACTAAATTGAGCTGTAATGTTTGTGTTACTCAATGAGCATGCATTTACTTCCGAAAAAAAAGATACTGCTGGAAAAAAGTGACATTAACTGAGCAGCAGAAAAGCTGTGATGGCCGAGTGGTTAAGGCGTTGGATTCGAAATCCAATTTAAAAAACGGGTGTAAAGATATTTCCCATAGCACACATACCAGGATAACTTCAGGTTCAAATCCTGTTCACAGCGAGAAATAGAATTGTTTTGAAATTTGAAAATGTTGAACATGAAAATGGTTGTAAAGTTATTTCCCATAGCACACATATCAGGATAACTTCAGGTTCAAATCCTGTTCACAGCGAGAAAAAGAATTGTTTTGAAATTTGAAAATGTTGAACATGAAAACTGGTGTAAAGATATTTCCCATAGCACACATACCAACGCTGTTCTTTCAAAACGGCAGAATATCCACTTAAATTGCACAAATACATGGTTGTTTACTAAATTGAGTATGTTTTTAAAGTTGAAAATGTGATTATTCCTCTTAATGTTGATACAAAACATTCTTCTGCTATCTGTGGCAATAAATGACACACCAACGCAACAAAAAAAGAAGAGTGACATTACCCCAAAAGAAAACAGGCTGTGATGGCCGAGTGGTTAAGGCGTTGGACTTGAAATCCAATGGGGTCTCCCCGCACAGGTTCAAATCCTGTTCACAGCGAGATAGATTTCTGTTTTTAAAGTTGAAAATCTGATTGTGCTAGATGAAATTGCATATATAGAATCTGCGTAAAGTGATGTTAGTATCTATATAGAGACAATTCCTAAAAACGTGCATGTTGAAATAAATGACTTCTTACATCTACATTTCTAGTTTTAAAGCTGGCATCAACGTTCTGCTATGGAGTGCAAGAGTAGGTTTTTACTTATGGACATGTTCACGTTATTGTTGCATTCTAGAGTTGGATAGGTTAGTATGGATTAAGTGAGCAGCAAATGAAAAGATGGGCTGTTGGCTGCATGATACCTTCACTTTTTAGGAAAGTGCCTCAACATTTTCTTCACAAAAACTTCAGGATAAAGCACCCACAGATTCCTTGCATCATATCTACTAAATTGAGCTGTAATGTTTGTGTTACTCAATGAGCATGCATTTACTTCCGAAAAAAAAGATACTGCTGGAAAAAAGTGACATTAACTGAGCAGCAGAAAAGCTGTGATGGCCGAGTGGTTAAGGCGTTGGATTCGAAATCCAATTTAAAAAACGGGTGTAAAGATATTTCCCATAGCACACATACCAGGATAACTTCAGGTTCAAATCCTGTTCACAGCGAGAAATAGAATTGTTTTGAAATTTGAAAATGTTGAACATGAAAATGGTTGTAAAGTTATTTCCCATAGCACACATATCAGGATAACTTCAGGTTCAAATCCTGTTCACAGCGAGAAAAAGAATTGTTTTGAAATTTGAAAATGTTGAACATGAAAACTGGTGTAAAGATATTTCCCATAGCACACATACCAACGCTGTTCTTTCAAAACGGCAGAATATCCACTTAAATTGCACAAATACATGGTTGTTTACTAAATTGAGTATGTTTTTAAAGTTGAAAATGTGATTATTCCTCTTAATGTTGATACAAAACATTCTTCTGCTATCTGTGGCAATAAATGACACACCAACGCAACAAAAAAAGAAGAGTGACATTACCCCAAAAGAAAACAGGCTGTGATGGCCGAGTGGTTAAGGCGTTGGACTTGAAATCCAATGGGGTCTCCCCGCACAGGTTCAAATCCTGTTCACAGCGAGATAGATTTCTGTTTTTAAAGTTGAAAATGTGATTATGCTAGATGAAATTGCATATATAGAATCTGCGTAAAGTGATGTTAGTATCTATATAGAGACAATTCCTAAAAACGTGCATGTTGAAATAAATGACTTCTTACATCTACATTTCTAGTTTTAAAGCTGGCATCAACGTTCTGCTATGGAGTGCAAGAGTAGGTTTTTACTTATGGACATGTTCACGTTATTGTTGCATTCTAGAGTTGGATAGGTTAGTATGGATTAAGTGAGCAGCAAATGAAAAGATGGGCTGTTGGCTGCATGATACCTTCACTTTTTAGGAAAGTGCCTCAACATTTTCTTCACAAAAACTTCAGGATAAAGCACCCACAGATTCCTTGCATCATATCTACTAAATTGAGCTGTAATGTTTGTGTTACTCAATGAGCATGCATTTACTTCCGAAAAAAAAGATACTGCTGGAAAAAAGTGACATTAACTGAGCAGCAGAAAAGCTGTGATGGCCGAGTGGTTAAGGCGTTGGATTCGAAATCCAATTTAAAAAACGGGTGTAAAGATATTTCCCATAGCACACATACCAGGATAACTTCAGGTTCAAATCCTGTTCACAGCGAGAAATAGAATTGTTTTGAAATTTGAAAATGTTGAACATGAAAATGGTTGTAAAGTTATTTCCCATAGCACACATATCAGGATAACTTCAGGTTCAAATCCTGTTCACAGCGAGAAAAAGAATTGTTTTGAAATTTGAAAATGTTGAACATGAAAACTGGTGTAAAGATATTTCCCATAGCACACATACCAACGCTGTTCTTTCAAAACGGCAGAATATCCACTTAAATTGCACAAATACATGGTTGTTTACTAAATTGAGTATGTTTTTAAAGTTGAAAATGTGATTATTCCTCTTAATGTTGATACAAAACATTCTTCTGCTATCTGTGGCAATAAATGACACACCAACGCAACAAAAAAAGAAGAGTGACATTACCCCAAAAGAAAACAGGCTGTGATGGCCGAGTGGTTAAGGCGTTGGACTTGAAATCCAATGGGGTCTCCCCGCACAGGTTCAAATCCTGTTCACAGCGAGATAGATTTCTGTTTTTAAAGTTGAAAATGTGATTATGCTAGATGAAATTGCATATATAGAATCTGCGTAAAGTGATGTTAGTATCTATATAGAGACAATTCCTAAAAACGTGCATGTTGAAATAAATGACTTCTTACATCTACATTTCTAGTTTTAAAGCTGGCATCAACGTTCTGCTATGGAGTGCAAGAGTAGGTTTTTACTTATGGACATGTTCACGTTATTGTTGCATTCTAGAGTTGGATAGGTTAGTATGGATTAAGTGAGCAGCAAATGAAAAGATGGGCTGTTGGCTGCATGATACCTTCACTTTTTAGGAAAGTGCCTCAACATTTTCTTCACAAAAACTTCAGGATAAAGCACCCACAGATTCCTTGCATCATATCTACTAAATTGAGCTGTAATGTTTGTGTTACTCAATGAGCATGCATTTACTTCCGAAAAAAAAGATACTGCTGGAAAAAAGTGACATTAACTGAGCAGCAGAAAAGCTGTGATGGCCGAGTGGTTAAGGCGTTGGATTCGAAATCCAATTTAAAAAACGGGTGTAAAGATATTTCCCATAGCACACATACCAGGATAACTTCAGGTTCAAATCCTGTTCACAGCGAGAAATAGAATTGTTTTGAAATTTGAAAATGTTGAACATGAAAATGGTTGTAAAGTTATTTCCCATAGCACACATATCAGGATAACTTCAGGTTCAAATCCTGTTCACAGCGAGAAAAAGAATTGTTTTGAAATTTGAAAATGTTGAACATGAAAACTGGTGTAAAGATATTTCCCATAGCACACATACCAACGCTGTTCTTTCAAAACGGCAGAATATCCACTTAAATTGCACAAATACATGGTTGTTTACTAAATTGAGTATGTTTTTAAAGTTGAAAATGTGATTATTCCTCTTAATGTTGATACAAAACATTCTTCTGCTATCTGTGGCAATAAATGACACACCAACGCAACAAAAAAAGAAGAGTGACATTACCCCAAAAGAAAACAGGCTGTGATGGCCGAGTGGTTAAGGCGTTGGACTTGAAATCCAATGGGGTCTCCCCGCACAGGTTCAAATCCTGTTCACAGCGAGAGAAATTACTGTTTTTAAAGTTTTGAAAATGTGATTATGTTCATGCTAGATGAAATTGCACATTAAGAAACTGCATAAAGTGACGTTAGTATCTATTTAGAGACAATTCCTAAAAACATGCACGCTGAAATAAATTAATTCTTAAATCTACGTTTCTAGTTAAACCTACTCTTGCACTCCATAGCAGAACGTTGATGCCAGCTTTAAAACTAGAAAGTTAGATGTAAGAAGTCATTTATTTCAACATGCACGTTTTTAGGAATTGTCTCTAAATAGATACTAACATCACTTTACGCAGATTCTATATATGCAATTTCATCTTGCATAATCACATTTTCAACTTTAAAAACAGAGACACTTCTTCAAAACATGCACGCTGAAATAAATGTCTTCTTAAATCTACGTTTCTAGTTATAAAACAGGCATCAACATTCTGCTGTGGAGTGCAAGATTAGGTTGTTACCTATGGATATTGGCTGCTTGAGACCCTCACTTTTTGGGAAATTGCCTCAACATTTTTTTCAGGATAACTTAAGGTTGAAATTCTGTTCACAGCGAGAAATAGAATTGTTTTGAAAACAGGCATCAACATTCTGCTGTGGAGTGCAAGATTAGGTTGTTACCTATGGATATTGGCTGCTTGAGACCCTCACTTTTTGGGAAATTGCCTCAACATTTTTTTCAGGATAACTTAAGGTTGAAATTCTGTTCACAGCGAGAAATAGAATTGTTTTGAAATTTAAAAAACGGGTGTAAAGATATTTCCCATAGCACACATACCAGGATAACTTCAGGTTCAAATCCTGTTCACAGCGAGAAATAGAATTGTTTTGAGATTTGAAAATGTTGAACATGAAAATGGTTGTAAAGATATTTCCCATAGCACACATATCAGGATAACTTCAGGTTCAAATCCTGTTCACAGCGAGAAAAAGAATTGTTTTGAAATTTGAAAATGTTGAACATGAAAACTGGTGTAAAGATATTTCCCATAGCACACATACCAACGCTGTTCTTTCAAAACGGCAGAATATCCACTTAAATTGCACAAATACATGGTTGTTTACTAAATTGAGTATGTTTTTAAAGTTGAAAATGTGATTATTCCTCTTAATGTTGATACAAAACATTCTTCTGCTATCTGTGGCAATAAATGACACACCAACGCAACAAAAAAAGAAGAGTGACATTACCCCAAAAGAAAACAGGCTGTGATGGCCGAGTGGTTAAGGCGTTGGACTTGAAATCCAATGGGGTCTCCCCGCACAGGTTCAAATCCTGTTCACAGCGAGATAGATTTCTGTTTTTAAAGTTGAAAATGTGATTATGCTAGATGAAATTGCATATATAGAATCTGCGTAAAGTGATGTTAGTATCTATATAGAGACAATTCCTAAAAACGTGCATGTTGAAATAAATGACTTCTTACATCTACATTTCTAGTTTTAAAGCTGGCATCAACGTTCTGCTATGGAGTGCAAGAGTAGGTTTTTACTTATGGACATGTTCACGTTATTGTTGCATTCTAGAGTTGGATAGGTTAGTATGGATTAAGTGAGCAGCAAATGAAAAGATGGGCTGTTGGCTGCATGATACCTTCACTTTTTAGGAAAGTGCCTCAACATTTTCTTCACAAAAACTTCAGGATAAAGCACCCACAGATTCCTTGCATCATATCTACTAAATTGAGCTGTAATGTTTGTGTTACTCAATGAGCATGCATTTACTTCCGAAAAAAAAGATACTGCTGGAAAAAAGTGACATTAACTGAGCAGCAGAAAAGCTGTGATGGCCGAGTGGTTAAGGCGTTGGATTCGAAATCCAATTTAAAAAACGGGTGTAAAGATATTTCCCATAGCACACATACCAGGATAACTTCAGGTTCAAATCCTGTTCACAGCGAGAAATAGAATTGTTTTGAAATTTGAAAATGTTGAACATGAAAACTGGTGTAAAGATATTTCCCATAGCACACATACCAACGCTGTTCTTTCAAAACGGCAGAATATCCACTTAAATTGCACAAATACATGGTTGTTTACTAAATTGAGTATGTTTTTAAAGTTGAAAATGTGATTATTCCTCTTAATGTTGATACAAAACATTCTTCTGCTATCTGTGGCAATAAATGACACACCAACGCAACAAAAAAAGAAGAGTGACATTACCCCAAAAGAAAACAGGCTGTGATGGCCGAGTGGTTAAGGCGTTGGACTTGAAATCCAATGGGGTCTCCCCGCACAGGTTCAAATCCTGTTCACAGCGAGATAGATTTCTGTTTTTAAAGTTGAAAATCTGATTATGCTAGATGAAATTGCATATATAGAATCTGCGTAAAGTGATGTTAGTATCTATATAGAGACAATTCCTAAAAACGTGCATGTTGAAATAAATGACTTCTTACATCTACATTTCTAGTTTTAAAGCTGGCATCAACGTTCTGCTATGGAGTGCAAGAGTAGGTTTTTACTTATGGACATGTTCACGTTATTGTTGCATTCTAGAGTTGGATAGGTTAGTATGGATTAAGTGAGCAGCAAATGAAAAGATGGGCTGTTGGCTGCATGATACCTTCACTTTTTAGGAAAGTGCCTCAACATTTTCTTCACAAAAACTTCAGGATAAAGCACCCACAGATTCCTTGCATCATATCTACTAAATTGAGCTGTAATGTTTGTGTTACTCAATGAGCATGCATTTACTTCCGAAAAAAAAGATACTGCTGGAAAAAAGTGACATTAACTGAGCAACAGAAAAGCTGTGATGGCCGAGTGGTTAAGGCGTTGGATTCGAAATCCAATGGGGTCTCCCCGCACAGGTTCAAATCCTGTTCACAGCGAGAGAAATTACTGTTTTTAAAGTTTTGAAAATGTGATTATGTTCATGCTAGATGAAATTGCACATTAAGAAACTGCATAAAGTGACGTTAGTATCTATTTTGAGACAATTCCTAAAAACATGCACGCTGAAATAAATTAATTCTTAAATCTACGTTTCTAGTTAAACCTACTCTTGCACTCCATAGCAGAACGTTGATGCCAGCTTTAAAACTAGAAAGTTAGATGTAAGAAGTCATTTATTTCAACATGCACGTTTTTAGGAATTGTCTCTAAATAGATACTAACATCACTTTACGCAGATTCTATATATGCAATTTCATCTTGCATAATCACATTTTCAACTTTAAAAACAGAGACACTTCTTCAAAACATGCACGCTGAAATAAATGTCTTCTTAAATCTACGTTTCTAGTTATAAAACAGGCATCAACATTCTGCTGTGGAGTGCAAGATTAGGTTGTTACCTATGGATATTGGCTGCTTGAGACCCTCACTTTTTGGGAAATTGCCTCAACATTTTTTTCAGGATAACTTAAGGTTGAAATTCTGTTCACAGCGAGAAATAGAATTGTTTTGAAATTTAAAAAACGGGTGTAAAGATATTTCCCATAGCACACATACCAGGATAACTTCAGGTTCAAATCCTGTTCACAGCGAGAAATAGAATTGTTTTGAGATTTGAAAATGTTGAACATGAAAATGGTTGTAAAGATATTTCCCATAGCACACATATCAGGATAACTTCAGGTTCAAATCCTGTTCACAGCGAGAAAAAGAATTGTTTTGAAATTTGAAAATGTTGAACATGAAAACTGGTGTAAAGATATTTCCCATAGCACACATACCAACGCTGTTCTTTCAAAACGGCAGAATATCCACTTAAATTGCACAAATACATGGTTGTTTACTAAATTGAGTATGTTTTTAAAGTTGAAAATGTGATTATTCCTCTTAATGTTGATACAAAACATTCTTCTGCTATCTGTGGCAATAAATGACACACCAACGCAACAAAAAAAGAAGAGTGACATTACCCCAAAAGAAAACAGGCTGTGATGGCCGAGTGGTTAAGGCGTTGGACTTGAAATCCAATGGGGTCTCCCCGCACAGGTTCAAATCCTGTTCACAGCGAGATAGATTTCTGTTTTTAAAGTTGAAAATGTGATTATGCTAGATGAAATTGCATATATAGAATCTGCGTAAAGTGATGTTAGTATCTATATAGAGACAATTCCTAAAAACGTGCATGTTGAAATAAATGACTTCTTACATCTACATTTCTAGTTTTAAAGCTGGCATCAACGTTCTGCTATGGAGTGCAAGAGTAGGTTTTTACTTATGGACATGTTCACGTTATTGTTGCATTCTAGAGTTGGATAGGTTAGTATGGATTAAGTGAGCAGCAAATGAAAAGATGGGCTGTTGGCTGCATGATACCTTCACTTTTTAGGAAAGTGCCTCAACATTTTCTTCACAAAAACTTCAGGATAAAGCACCCACAGATTCCTTGCATCATATCTACTAAATTGAGCTGTAATGTTTGTGTTACTCAATGAGCATGCATTTACTTCCGAAAAAAAAGATACTGCTGGAAAAAAGTGACATTAACTGAGCAGCAGAAAAGCTGTGATGGCCGAGTGGTTAAGGCGTTGGATTCGAAATCCAATTTAAAAAACGGGTGTAAAGATATTTCCCATAGCACACATACCAGGATAACTTCAGGTTCAAATCCTGTTCACAGCGAGAAATAGAATTGTTTTGAAATTTGAAAATGTTGAACATGAAAACTGGTGTAAAGATATTTCCCATAGCACACATACCAACGCTGTTCTTTCAAAACGGCAGAATATCCACTTAAATTGCACAAATACATGGTTGTTTACTAAATTGAGTATGTTTTTAAAGTTGAAAATGTGATTATTCCTCTTAATGTTGATACAAAACATTCTTCTGCTATCTGTGGCAATAAATGACACACCAACGCAACAAAAAAAGAAGAGTGACATTACCCCAAAAGAAAACAGGCTGTGATGGCCGAGTGGTTAAGGCGTTGGACTTGAAATCCAATGGGGTCTCCCCGCACAGGTTCAAATCCTGTTCACAGCGAGATAGATTTCTGTTTTTAAAGTTGAAAATCTGATTATGCTAGATGAAATTGCATATATAGAATCTGCGTAAAGTGATGTTAGTATCTATATAGAGACAATTCCTAAAAACGTGCATGTTGAAATAAATGACTTCTTACATCTACATTTCTAGTTTTAAAGCTGGCATCAACGTTCTGCTATGGAGTGCAAGAGTAGGTTTTTACTTATGGACATGTTCACGTTATTGTTGCATTCTAGAGTTGGATAGGTTAGTATGGATTAAGTGAGCAGCAAATGAAAAGATGGGCTGTTGGCTGCATGATACCTTCACTTTTTAGGAAAGTGCCTCAACATTTTCTTCACAAAAACTTCAGGATAAAGCACCCACAGATTCCTTGCATCATATCTACTAAATTGAGCTGTAATGTTTGTGTTACTCAATGAGCATGCATTTACTTCCGAAAAAAAAGATACTGCTGGAAAAAAGTGACATTAACTGAGCAGCAGAAAAGCTGTGATGGCCGAGTGGTTAAGGCGTTGGATTTGAAATCCAATGGGGTCTCCCCGCACAGGTTCAAATCCTGTTCACAGCGAGAGAAATTACTGTTTTTAAAGTTTTGAAAATGTGATTATGTTCATGCTAGATGAAATTGCACATTAAGAAACTGCATAAAGTGACGTTAGTATCTATTTTGAGACAATTCCTAAAAACATGCACGCTGAAATAAATTAATTCTTAAATCTACGTTTCTAGTTAAACCTACTCTTGCACTCCATAGCAGAACGTTGATGCCAGCTTTAAAACTAGAAAGTTAGATGTAAGAAGTCATTTATTTCAACATGCACGTTTTTAGGAATTGTCTATGGATATTGGCTGCTTGAGACCCTCACTTTTTGGGAAATTGCCTCAACATTTTTTTCAGGATAACTTAAGGTTGAAATTCTGTTCACAGCGAGAAATAGAATTGTTTTGAAATTTAAAAAACGGGTGTAAAGATATTTCCCATAGCACACATACCAGGATAACTTCAGGTTCAAATCCTGTTCACAGCGAGAAATAGAATTGTTTTGAGATTTGAAAATGTTGAACATGAAAATGGTTGTAAAGATATTTCCCATAGCACACATATCAGGATAACTTCAGGTTCAAATCCTGTTCACAGCGAGAAAAAGAATTGTTTTGAAATTTGAAAATGTTGAACATGAAAACTGGTGTAAAGATATTTCCCATAGCACACATACCAACGCTGTTCTTTCAAAACGGCAGAATATCCACTTAAATTGCACAAATACATGGTTGTTTACTAAATTGAGTATGTTTTTAAAGTTGAAAATGTGATTATTCCTCTTAATGTTGATACAAAACATTCTTCTGCTATCTGTGGCAATAAATGACACACCAACGCAACAAAAAAAGAAGAGTGACATTACCCCAAAAGAAAACAGGCTGTGATGGCCGAGTGGTTAAGGCGTTGGACTTGAAATCCAATGGAACTCCCCGCACAGGTTCAAATCCTGTTCACAGCGAGATAGATTTCTGTTTTTAAAGTTGAAAATCTGATTATGCTAGATGAAATTGCATATATAGAATCTGCGTAAAGTGATGTTAGTATCTATATAGAGACAATTCCTAAAAACGTGCATGTTGAAATAAATGACTTCTTACATCTACATTTCTAGTTTTAAAGCTGGCATCAACGTTCTGCTATGGAGTGCAAGAGTAGGTTTTTACTTATGGACATGTTCACGTTATTGTTGCATTCTAGAGTTGGATAGGTTAGTATGGATTAAGTGAGCAGCAAATGAAAAGATGGGCTGTTGGCTGCATGATACCTTCACTTTTTAGGAAAGTGCCTCAACATTTTCTTCACAAAAACTTCAGGATAAAGCACCCACAGATTCCTTGCATCATATCTACTAAATTGAGCTGTAATGTTTGTGTTACTCAATGAGCATGCATTTACTTCCGAAAAAAAGATACTGCTGGAAAAAAGTGACATTAACTGAGCAGCAGAAAAGCTGTGATGGCCGAGTGGTTAAGGCGTTGGATTCGAAATCCAATGGGGTCTCCCCGCACAGGTTCAAATCCTGTTCACAGCGAGAGAAATTACTGTTTTTAAAGTTTTGAAAATGTGATTATGTTCATGCTAGATGAAATTGCACATTAAGAAACTGCATAAAGTGACGTTAGTATCTATTTAGAGACAATTCCTAAAAACATGCACGCTGAAATAAATTAATTCTTAAATCTACGTTTCTAGTTAAACCTACTCTTGCACTCCATAGCAGAACGTTGATGCCAGCTTTAAAACTAGAAAGTTAGATGTAAGAAGTCATTTATTTCAACATGCACGTTTTTAGGAATTGTCTCTATATAGATACTAACATCACTTTACGCAGATTCTATATATGCAATTTCATCTAGCATAATCACATTTTCAACTTTAAAAACAGAGACACTTCTTCAAAACATGCACGCTGAAATAAATGTCTTCTTAAATCTACGTTTCTAGTTATAAAACAGGCATCAACATTCTGCTGTGGAGTGCAAGATTAGGTTGTTACCTATGGATATTGGCTGCTTGAGACCCTCACTTTTTGGGAAATTGCCTCAACATTTTTTTCAGGAAAACTTAAGGTTGAAATTCTGTTCACAGCGAGAAATAGAATTGTTTTGAAATTTAAAAAACGGGTGTAAAGATATTTCCCATAGCACACATACCAGGATAACTTCAGGTTCAAATCCTGTTCACAGCGAGAAATAGAATTGTTTTGAAATTTGAAAATGTTGAACATGAAAATGGTTGTAAAGATATTTCCCATAGCACACATATCAGGATAACTTCAGGTTCAAATCCTGTTCACAGCGAGAAAAAGAATTGTTTTGAAATTTGAAAATGTTGAACATGAAAACTGGTGTAAAGATATTTCCCATAGCACACATACCAACGCTGTTCTTTCAAAACGGCAGAATATCCACTTAAATTGCACAAATACATGGTTGTTTACTAAATTGAGTATGTTTTTAAAGTTGAAAATGTGATTATTCCTCTTAATGTTGATACAAAACATTCTTCTGCTATCTGTGGCAATAAATGACACACCAACGCAACAAAAAAAGAAGAGTGACATTACCCCAAAAGAAAACAGGCTGTGATGGCCGAGTGGTTAAGGCGTTGGACTTGAAATCCAATGGGGTCTCCCCGCACAGGTTCAAATCCTGTTCACAGCGAGATAGATTTCTGTTTTTAAAGTTGAAAATCTGATTATGCTAGATGAAATTGCATATATAGAATCTGCGTAAAGTGATGTTAGTATCTATATAGAGACAATTCCTAAAAACGTGCATGTTGAAATAAATGACTTCTTACATCTACATTTCTAGTTTTAAAGCTGGCATCAACGTTCTGCTATGGAGTGCAAGAGTAGGTTTTTACTTATGGACATGTTCACGTTATTGTTGCATTCTAGAGTTGGATAGGTTAGTATGGATTAAGTGAGCAGCAAATGAAAAGATGGGCTGTTGGCTGCATGATACCTTCACTTTTTAGGAAAGTGCCTCAACATTTTCTTCACAAAAACTTCAGGATAAAGCACCCACAGATTCCTTGCATCATATCTACTAAATTGAGCTGTAATGTTTGTGTTACTCAATGAGCATGCATTTACTTCCGAAAAAAAAGATACTGCTGGAAAAAAGTGACATTAACTGAGCAGCAGAAAAGCTGTGATGGCCGAGTGGTTAAGGCGTTGGATTTGAAATCCAATGGGGTCTCCCCGCACAGGTTCAAATCCTGTTCACAGCGAGAGAAATTACTGTTTTTAAAGTTTTGAAAATGTGATTATGTTCATGCTAGATGAAATTGCACATTAAGAAACTGCATAAAGTGACGTTAGTATCTATTTAGAGACAATTCCTAAAAACATGCACGCTGAAATAAATTAATTCTTAAATCTACGTTTCTAGTTAAACCTACTCTTGCACTCCATAGCAGAACGTTGATGCCAGCTTTAAAACTAGAAAGTTAGATGTAAGAAGTCATTTATTTCAACATGCACGTTTTTAGGAATTGTCTCTATATAGATACTAACATCACTTTACGCAGATTCTATATATGCAATTTCATCTTGCATAATCACATTTTCAACTTTAAAAACAGAGACACTTCTTCAAAACATGCACGCTGAAATAAATGTCTTCTTAAATCTACGTTTCTAGTTATAAAACAGGCATCAACATTCTGCTGTGGTGTGCAAGATTAGGTTGTTACCTATGGATATTGGCTGCTTGAGACCCTCACTTTTTGGGAAATTGCCTCAACATTTTTTTCAGGAAAACTTAAGGTTGAAATTCTGTTCACAGCGAGAAATAGAATTGTTTTGAAATTTAAAAAACGGGTGTAAAGATATTTCCCATAGCACACATACCAGGATAACTTCAGGTTCAAATCCTGTTCACAGCGAGAAATAGAATTGTTTTGAAATTTGAAAATGTTGAACATGAAAATGGTTGTAAAGATATTTCCCATAGCACACATATCAGGATAACTTCAGGTTCAAATCCTGTTCACAGCGAGAAAAAGAATTGTTTTGAAATTTGAAAATGTTGAACATGAAAACTGGTGTAAAGATATTTCCCATAGCACACATACCAACGCTGTTCTTTCAAAACGGCAGAATATCTACTTAAATTGCACAAATACATGGTTGTTTACTAAATTGAGTATGTTTTTAAAGTTGAAAATGTGATTATTCCTCTTAATGTTGATACAAAACATTCTTCTGCTATCTGTGGCAATAAATGACACACCAACGCAACAAAAAAAGAAGAGTGACATTACCCCAAAAGAAAACAGGCTGTGATGGCCGAGTGGTTAAGGCGTTGGACTTGAAATCCAATGGGGTCTCCCCGCACAGGTTCAAATCCTGTTCACAGCGAGATAGATTTCTGTTTTTAAAGTTGAAAATCTGATTATGCTAGATGAAATTGCATATATAGAATCTGCGTAAAGTGATGTTAGTATCTATATAGAGACAATTCCTAAAAACGTGCATGTTGAAATAAATGACTTCTTACATCTACATTTCTAGTTTTAAAGCTGGCATCAACGTTCTGCTATGGAGTGCAAGAGTAGGTTTTTACTTATGGACATGTTCACGTTATTGTTGCATTCTAGAGTTGGATAGGCATCAACATTCTGCTGTGGAGTGCAAGATTAGGTTGTTACCTATGGATATTGGCTGCTTGAGACCCTCACTTTTTGGGAAATTGCCTCAACATTTTTTTCAGGAAAACTTAAGGTTGAAATTCTGTTCACAGCGAGAAATAGAATTGTTTTGAAATTTAAAAAACGGGTGTAAAGATATTTCCCATAGCACACATACCAGGATAACTTCAGGTTCAAATCCTGTTCACAGCGAGAAATAGAATTGTTTTGAAATTTGAAAATGTTGAACATGAAAATGGTTGTAAAGATATTTCCCATAGCACACATATCAGGATAACTTCAGGTTCAAATCCTGTTCACAGCGATAAAAAGAATTGTTTTGAAATTTGAAAATGTTGAACATGAAAACTGGTGTAAAGATATTTCCCATAGCACACATACCAACGCTGTTCTTTCAAAACGGCAGAATATCCACTTAAATTGCACAAATACATGGTTGTTTACTAAATTGAGTATGTTTTTAAAGTTGAAAATGTGATTATTCCTCTTAATGTTGATACAAAACATTCTTCTGCTATCTGTGGCAATAAATGACACACCAACGCAACAAAAAAAGAAGAGTGACATTACCCCAAAAGAAAACAGGCTGTGATGGCCGAGTGGTTAAGGCGTTGGACTTGAAATCCAATGGGGGTCTCCCCGCACAGGTTCAAATCCTGTTCACAGCGAGATAGATTTCTGTTTTTAAAGTTGAAAATCTGATTATGCTAGATGAAATTGCATATATAGAATCTGCGTAAAGTGATGTTAGTATCTATATAGAGACAATTCCTAAAAACGTGCATGTTGAAATAAATGACTTCTTACATCTACATTTCTAGTTTTAAAGCTGGCATCAACGTTCTGCTATGGAGTGCAAGAGTAGGTTTTTACTTATGGACATGTTCACGTTATTGTTGCATTCTAGAGTTGGATAGGTTAGTATGGATTAAGTCAGCAGCAAATGAAAAGATGGGCTGTTGGCTGCATGATACCTTCACTTTTTAGGAAAGTGCCTCAACATTTTCTTCACAAAAACTTCAGGATAAAGCACCCACAGATTCCTTGCATCATATCTACTAAATTGAGCTGTAATGTTTGTGTTACTCAATGAGCATGCATTTACTTCCGAAAAAAAGATACTGCTGGAAAAAAGTGACATTAACTGAGCAGCAGAAAAGCTGTGATGGCCGAGTGGTTAAGGCGTTGGATTCGAAATCCAATGGGGTCTCCCCGCACAGGTTCAAATCCTGTTCACAGCGAGAGAAATTACTGTTTTTAAAGTTTTGAAAATGTGATTATGTTCATGCTAGATGAAATTGCACATTAAGAAACTGCATAAAGTGACGTTAGTATCTATTTAGAGACAATTCCTAAAAACATGCACGCTGAAATAAATTAATTCTTAAATCTACGTTTCTAGTTAAACCTACTCTTGCACTCCATAGCAGAACGTTGATGCCAGCTTTAAAACTAGAAAGTTAGATGTAAGAAGTCATTTATTTCAACATGCACGTTTTTAGGAATTGTCTCTAAATAGATACTAACATCACTTTACGCAGATTCTATATATGCAATTTCATCTTGCATAATCACATTTTCAACTTTAAAAACAGAGACACTTCTTCAAAACATGCACGCTGAAATAAATGTCTTCTTAAATCTACGTTTCTAGTTATAAAACAGGCATCAACATTCTGCTGTGGAGTGCAAGATTAGGTTGTTACCTATGGATATTGGCTGCTTGAGACCCTCACTTTTTGGGAAATTGCCTCAACATTTTTTTCAGGATAACTTAAGGTTGAAATTCTGTTCACAGCGAGAAATAGAATTGTTTTGAAATTTAAAAAACGGGTGTAAAGATATTTCCCATAGCACACATACCAGGATAACTTCAGGTTCAAATCCTGTTCACAGCGAGAAATAGAATTGTTTTGAAATTTGAAAATGTTGAACATGAAAATGGTTGTAAAGATATTTCCCATAGCACACATATCAGGATAACTTCAGGTTCAAATCCTGTTCACAGCGAGAAAAAGAATTGTTTTGAAATTTGAAAATGTTGAACATGAAAACTGGTGTAAAGATATTTCCCATAGCACACATACCAACGCTGTTCTTTCAAAACGGCAGAATATCCACTTAAATTGCACAAATACATGGTTGTTTACTAAATTGAGTATGTTTTTAAAGTTGAAAATGTGATTATTCCTCTTAATGTTGATACAAAACATTCTTCTGCTATCTGTGGCAATAAATGACACACCAACGCAACAAAAAAAGAAGAGTGACATTAACCCCAAAAGAAAACAGGCTGTGATGGCCGAGTGGTTAAGGCGTTGGACTTGAAATCCAATGGGGTCTCCCCGCACAGGTTCAAATCCTGTTCACAGCGAGATAGATTTCTGTTTTTAAAGTTGAAAATGTGATTATGCTAGATGAAATTGCATATATAGAATCTGCGTAAAGTGATTGTTAGGATCTATATAGAGACAATTCCTAAAAACGTGCATGTTGAAATAAATGACTTCTTACATCTACATTTCTAGTTTTAAAGCTGGCATCAACGTTCTGCTATGGAGTGCAAGAGTAGGTTTTTACTTATGGACATGTTCACGTTATTGTTGCATTCTAGAGTTGGATAGGTTAGTATGGATTAAGTGAGCAGCAAATGAAAAGATGGGCTGTTGGCTGCATGATACCTTCACTTTTTAGGAAAGTGCCTCAACATTTTCTTCACAAAAACTTCAGGATAAAGCACCCACAGATTCCTTGCATCATATCTACTAAATTGAGCTGTAATGTTTGTGTTACTCAATGAGCATGCATTTACTTCCGAAAAAAAGATACTGCTGGAAAAAAGTGACATTAACTAAGCAGCAGAAAAGCTGTGATGGCCGAGTGGTTAAGGCGTTGGATTCGAAATCCAATGGGGTCTCCCCGCACAGGTTCAAATCCTGTTCACAGCGAGAGAAATTACTGTTTTGAAAGTTTTGAAAATGTGATTATGTTCATGCTAGATGAAATTGCACATTAAGAAACTGCATAAAGTGACGTTAGTATCTATTTAGAGACAATTCCTAAAAACATGCACGCTGAAATAAATTAATTCTTAAATCTACGTTTCTAGTTAAACCTACTCTTGCACTCCATAGCAGAACGTTGATGCCAGCTTTAAAACTAGAAAGTTAGATGTAAGAAGTCATTTATTTCAACATGCACGTTTTTAGGAATTGTCTCTAAATAGATACTAACATCACTTTACGCAGATTCTATATATGCAATTTCATCTTGCATAATCACATTTTCAACTTTAAAAACAGAGACACTTCTTCAAAACATGCACGCTGAAATAAATGTCTTCTTAAATCTACGTTTCTAGTTATAAAACAGGCATCAACATTCTGCTGTGGAGTGCAAGATTAGGTTGTTACCTATGGATATTGGCTGCTTGAGACCCTCACTTTTTGGGAAATTGCCTCAACATTTTTTTCAGGATAACTTAAGGTTGAAATTCTGTTCACAGCGAGAAATAGAATTGTTTTGAAATTTAAAAAACGGGTGTAAAGATATTTCCCATAGCACAGATACCAGGATAACTTCAGGTTCAAATCCTGTTCACAGCGAGAAATAGAATTGTTTTGAAATTTGAAAATGTTGAACATGAAAATGGTTGTAAAGATATTTCCCATAGCACACATATCAGGATAACTTCAGGTTCAAATCCTGTTCACAGCGAGAAAAAGAATTGTTTTGAAATTTGAAAATGTTGAACATGAAAACTGGTGTAAAGATATTTCCCATAGCACACATACCAACGCTGTTCTTTCAAAACGGCAGAATATCCACTTAAATTGCACAAATACATGGTTGTTTACTAAATTGAGTATGTTTTTAAAGTTGAAAATGTGATTATTCCTCTTAATGTTGATACAAAACATTCTTCTGCTATCTGTGGCAATAAATGACACACCAACGCAACAAAAAAAGAAGAGTGACATTAACCCCAAAAGAAAACAGGCTGTGATGGCCGAGTGGTTAAGGCGTTGGACTTGAAATCCAATGGGGTCTCCCCGCACAGGTTCAAATCCTGTTCACAGCGAGATAGATTTCTGTTTTTAAAGTTGAAAATGTGATTATGCTAGATGAAATTGCATATATAGAATCTGCGTAAAGTGATTGTTAGGATCTATATAGAGACAATTCCTAAAAACGTGCATGTTGAAATAAATGACTTCTTACATCTACATTTCTAGTTTTAAAGCTGGCATCAACGTTCTGCTATGGAGTGCAAGAGTAGGTTTTTACTTATGGACATGTTCACGTTATTGTTGCATTCTAGAGTTGGATAGGTTAGTATGGATTAAGTGAGCAGCAAATGAAAAGATGGGCTGTTGGCTGCATGATACCTTCACTTTTTAGGAAAGTGCCTCAACATTTTCTTCACAAAAACTTCAGGATAAAGCACCCACAGATTCCTTGCATCATATCTACTAAATTGAGCTGTAATGTTTGTGTTACTCAATGAGCATGCATTTACTTCCGAAAAAAAAGATACTGCTGGAAAAAAGTGACATTAACTGAGCAGCAGAAAAGCTGTGATGGCCGAGTGGTTAAGGCGTTGGATTCGAAATCCAATTTAAAAAACGGGTGTAAAGATATTTCCCATAGCACACATACCAGGATAACTTCAGGTTCAAATCCTGTTCACAGCGAGAAATAGAATTGTTTTGAAATTTGAAAATGTTGAACATGAAAATGGTTGTAAAGTTATTTCCCATAGCACACATATCAGGATAACTTCAGGTTCAAATCCTGTTCACAGCGAGAAAAAGAATTGTTTTGAAATTTGAAAATGTTGAACATGAAAACTGGTGTAAAGATATTTCCCATAGCACACATACCAACGCTGTTCTTTCAAAACGGCAGAATATCCACTTAAATTGCACAAATACATGGTTGTTTACTAAATTGAGTATGTTTTTAAAGTTGAAAATGTGATTATTCCTCTTAATGTTGATACAAAACATTCTTCTGCTATCTGTGGCAATAAATGACACACCAACGCAACAAAAAAAGAAGAGTGACATTACCCCAAAAGAAAACAGGCTGTGATGGCCGAGTGGTTAAGGCGTTGGACTTGAAATCCAATGGGGTCTCCCCGCACAGGTTCAAATCCTGTTCACAGCGAGATAGATTTCTGTTTTTAAAGTTGAAAATGTGATTATGCTAGATGAAATTGCATATATAGAATCTGCGTAAAGTGATGTTAGTATCTATATAGAGACAATTCCTAAAAACGTGCATGTTGAAATAAATGACTTCTTACATCTACATTTCTAGTTTTAAAGCTGGCATCAACGTTCTGCTATGGAGTGCAAGAGTAGGTTTTTACTTATGGACATGTTCACGTTATTGTTGCATTCTAGAGTTGGATAGGTTAGTATGGATTAAGTGAGCAGCAAATGAAAAGATGGGCTGTTGGCTGCATGATACCTTCACTTTTTAGGAAAGTGCCTCAACATTTTCTTCACAAAAACTTCAGGATAAAGCACCCACAGATTCCTTGCATCATATCTACTAAATTGAGCTGTAATGTTTGTGTTACTCAATGAGCATGCATTTACTTCCGAAAAAAAGATACTGCTGGAAAAAAGTGACATTAACTAAGCAGCAGAAAAGCTGTGATGGCCGAGTGGTTAAGGCGTTGGATTCGAAATCCAATGGGGTCTCCCCGCACAGGTTCAAATCCTGTTCACAGCGAGAGAAATTACTGTTTTGAAAGTTTTGAAAATGTGATTATGTTCATGCTAGATGAAATTGCACATTAAGAAACTGCATAAAGTGACGTTAGTATCTATTTAGAGACAATTCCTAAAAACATGCACGCTGAAATAAATTAATTCTTAAATCTACGTTTCTAGTTAAACCTACTCTTGCACTCCATAGCAGAACGTTGATGCCAGCTTTAAAACTAGAAAGTTAGATGTAAGAAGTCATTTATTTCAACATGCACGTTTTTAGGAATTGTCTCTAAATAGATACTAACATCACTTTACGCAGATTCTATATATGCAATTTCATCTTGCATAATCACATTTTCAACTTTAAAAACAGAGACACTTCTTCAAAACATGCACGCTGAAATAAATGTCTTCTTAAATCTACATTTCTAGTTATAAAACAGGCATCAACATTCTGCTGTGGAGTGCAAGATTAGGTTGTTACCTATGGATATTGGCTGCTTGAGACCCTCACTTTTTGGGAAATTGCCTCAACATTTTTTTCAGGATAACTTAAGGTTGAAATTCTGTTCACAGCGAGAAATAGAATTGTTTTGAAATTTAAAAAACGGGTGTAAAGATATTTCCCATAGCACACATACCAGGATAACTTCAGGTTCAAATCCTGTTCACAGCGAGAAATAGAATTGTTTTGAAATTTGAAAATGTTGAACATGAAAATGGTTGTAAAGATATTTCCCATAGCACACATATCAGGATAACTTCAGGTTCAAATCCTGTTCACAGCGAGAAAAAGAATTGTTTTGAAATTTGAAAATGTTGAACATGAAAACTGGTGTAAAGATATTTCCCATAGCACACATACCAACGCTGTTCTTTCAAAACGGCAGAATATCCACTTAAATTGCACAAATACATGGTTGTTTACTAAATTGAGTATGTTTTTAAAGTTGAAAATGTGATTATTCCTCTTAATGTTGATACAAAACATTCTTCTGCTATCTGTGGCAATAAATGACACACCAACGCAACAAAAAAAGAAGAGTGACATTAACCCCAAAAGAAAACAGGCTGTGATGGCCGAGTGGTTAAGGCGTTGGACTTGAAATCCAATGGGGTCTCCCCGCACAGGTTCAAATCCTGTTCACAGCGAGATAGATTTCTGTTTTTAAAGTTGAAAATGTGATTATGCTAGATGAAATTGCATATATAGAATCTGCGTAAAGTGATTGTTAGGATCTATATAGAGACAATTCCTAAAAACGTGCATGTTGAAATAAATGACTTCTTACATCTACATTTCTAGTTTTAAAGCTGGCATCAACGTTCTGCTATGGAGTGCAAGAGTAGGTTTTTACTTATGGACATGTTCACGTTATTGTTGCATTCTAGAGTTGGATAGGTTAGTATGGATTAAGTGAGCAGCAAATGAAAAGATGGGCTGTTGGCTGCATGATACCTTCACTTTTTAGGAAAGTGCCTCAACATTTTCTTCACAAAAACTTCAGGATAAAGCACCCACAGATTCCTTGCATCATATCTACTAAATTGAGCTGTAATGTTTGTGTTACTCAATGAGCATGCATTTACTTCCGAAAAAAAGATACTGCTGGAAAAAAGTGACATTAACTAAGCAGCAGAAAAGCTGTGATGGCCGAGTGGTTAAGGCGTTGGATTCGAAATCCAATGGGGTCTCCCCGCACAGGTTCAAATCCTGTTCACAGCGAGAGAAATTACTGTTTTTAAAGTTTTGAAAATGTGATTATGTTCATGCTAGATGAAATTGCACATTAAGAAACTGCATAAAGTGACGTTAGTATCTATTTAGAGACAATTCCTAAAAACATGCACGCTGAAATAAATTAATTCTTAAATCTACGTTTCTAGTTAAACCTACTCTTGCACTCCATAGCAGAACGTTGATGCCAGCTTTAAAACTAGAAAGTTAGATGTAAGAAGTCATTTATTTCAACATGCACGTTTTTAGGAATTGTCTCTAAATAGATACTAACATCACTTTACGCAGATTCTATATATGCAATTTCATCTTGCATAATCACATTTTCAACTTTAAAAACAGAGACACTTCTTCAAAACATGCACGCTGAAATAAATGTCTTCTTAAATCTACGTTTCTAGTTATAAAACAGGCATCAACATTCTGCTGTGGAGTGCAAGATTAGGTTGTTACCTATGGATATTGGCTGCTTGAGACCCTCACTTTTTGGGAAATTGCCTCAACATTTTTTTCAGGATAACTTAAGGTTGAAATTCTGTTCACAGCGAGAAATAGAATTGTTTTGAAATTTAAAAAACGGGTGTAAAGATATTTCCCATAGCACAGATACCAGGATAACTTCAGGTTCAAATCCTGTTCACAGCGAGAAATAGAATTGTTTTGAAATTTGAAAATGTTGAACATGAAAATGGTTGTAAAGATATTTCCCATAGCACACATATCAGGATAACTTCAGGTTCAAATCCTGTTCACAGCGAGAAAAAGAATTGTTTTGAAATTTGAAAATGTTGAACATGAAAACTGGTGTAAAGATATTTCCCATAGCACACATACCAACGCTGTTCTTTCAAAACGGCAGAATATCCACTTAAATTGCACAAATACATGGTTGTTTACTAAATTGAGTATGTTTTTAAAGTTGAAAATGTGATTATTCCTCTTAATGTTGATACAAAACATTCTTCTGCTATCTGTGGCAATAAATGACACACCAACGCAACAAAAAAAGAAGAGTGACATTAACCCCAAAAGAAAACAGGCTGTGATGGCCGAGTGGTTAAGGCGTTGGACTTGAAATCCAATGGGGTCTCCCCGCACAGGTTCAAATCCTGTTCACAGCGAGATAGATTTCTGTTTTTAAAGTTGAAAATGTGATTATGCTAGATGAAATTGCATATATAGAATCTGCGTAAAGTGATTGTTAGGATCTATATAGAGACAATTCCTAAAAACGTGCATGTTGAAATAAATGACTTCTTACATCTACATTTCTAGTTTTAAAGCTGGCATCAACGTTCTGCTATGGAGTGCAAGAGTAGGTTTTTACTTATGGACATGTTCACGTTATTGTTGCATTCTAGAGTTGGATAGGTTAGTATGGATTAAGTGAGCAGCAAATGAAAAGATGGGCTGTTGGCTGCATGATACCTTCACTTTTTAGGAAAGTGCCTCAACATTTTCTTCACAAAAACTTCAGGATAAAGCACCCACAGATTCCTTGCATCATATCTACTAAATTGAGCTGTAATGTTTGTGTTACTCAATGAGCATGCATTTACTTCCGAAAAAAAGATACTGCTGGAAAAAAGTGACATTAACTAAGCAGCAGAAAAGCTGTGATGGCCGAGTGGTTAAGGCGTTGGATTCGAAATCCAATGGGGTCTCCCCGCACAGGTTCAAATCCTGTTCACAGCGAGAGAAATTACTGTTTTTAAAGTTTTGAAAATGTGATTATGTTCATGCTAGATGAAATTGCACATTAAGAAACTGCATAAAGTGACGTTAGTATCTATTTAGAGACAATTCCTAAAAACATGCACGCTGAAATAAATTAATTCTTAAATCTACGTTTCTAGTTAAACCTACTCTTGCACTCCATAGCAGAACGTTGATGCCAGCTTTAAAACTAGAAAGTTAGATGTAAGAAGTCATTTATTTCAACATGCACGTTTTTAGGAATTGTCTCTAAATAGATACTAACATCACTTTACGCAGATTCTATATATGCAATTTCATCTTGCATAATCACATTTTCAACTTTAAAAACAGAGACACTTCTTCAAAACATGCACGCTGAAATAAATGTCTTCTTAAATCTACGTTTCTAGTTATAAAACAGGCATCAACATTCTGCTGTGGAGTGCAAGATTAGGTTGTTACCTATGGATATTGGCTGCTTGAGACCCTCACTTTTTGGGAAATTGCCTCAACATTTTTTTCAGGATAACTTAAGGTTGAAATTCTGTTCACAGCGAGAAATAGAATTGTTTTGAAATTTAAAAAACGGGTGTAAAGATATTTCCCATAGCACAGATACCAGGATAACTTCAGGTTCAAATCCTGTTCACAGCGAGAAATAGAATTGTTTTGAAATTTGAAAATGTTGAACATGAAAATGGTTGTAAAGATATTTCCCATAGCACACATATCAGGATAACTTCAGGTTCAAATCCTGTTCACAGCGAGAAAAAGAATTGTTTTGAAATTTGAAAATGTTGAACATGAAAACTGGTGTAAAGATATTTCCCATAGCACACATACCAACGCTGTTCTTTCAAAACGGCAGAATATCCACTTAAATTGCACAAATACATGGTTGTTTACTAAATTGAGTATGTTTTTAAAGTTGAAAATGTGATTATTCCTCTTAATGTTGATACAAAACATTCTTCTGCTATCTGTGGCAATAAATGACACACCAACGCAACAAAAAAAGAAGAGTGACATTAACCCCAAAAGAAAACAGGCTGTGATGGCCGAGTGGTTAAGGCGTTGGACTTGAAATCCAATGGGGTCTCCCCGCACAGGTTCAAATCCTGTTCACAGCGAGATAGATTTCTGTTTTTAAAGTTGAAAATGTGATTTTATTACATGACAGGAGGCTTCCTATTTTGCATAACTTTCTTTACTTATGCCTCCAGCAGCACAAGTCAATCAATCAAAAAACTTTAACCAATCCTAGGCCAACATAGCCCGCATATAAGTCTTTGGTGGGCGTGTCTATCCCTCTTTCTTTGCTGCTTCCAGAAGGCACAGGTCAGAGTACTACCTTCAGAGCTTATTTATTTTATATTCATTTCATATTGCTAGGATAATATTCATTGTTTTCCATTATCTAATGTTTATTTGTATATGTTTATTTTACTAGTCCTTTATTTTTTCTCCCCCTCTGCCCTACCTTTTCCTCTCACCCTTTACTGTCTCCTACCCGCGGCGTTTTTTCCGCGACCGCGCTTTTTTTCTGGGTATGGAGCTCGCTTAGGGACCCTTTGGGAGGTGGGTGTGGGGTTGGAGGGGCATTCCGCTTTTTTGTGCTGCATTTAGAGGCTTGACAGCGGACCGCGATCACGATCGCGGACCGCACTGTCATTTTGGCGCGAACGGCGGCCATCTTGGATCTCGCTTCCGCGAGACCCACGGCGGCCATTAGCGCTCCTAACGGTCGTGATTCAAACGACCCGTCCTTCTTTCTCCTCACAGGTTTATGTCAATATGTCATTTTGGTTTACCTACACTGTGTATATTTGGTGATATCAGTACCCTAAGATTTCCCCTTGCTAAGACATATTAAAGGCTCAGTACATATAGGCTCACCCCCTGCTGCATATCTTACAGACACAGCTTAAGCAGGCTCATCCCCTGCTATACTTTTAAAGGCACAGTACAGACAGACTCATCCCCTGCTGTACATCTTATAGGCACAGTTTAAACAGGCTCATCCCCTGTTTTACTTTAAAGGCACAGTACAGACAGGCTCATCCCCTGCTGTACATCTTAAAGGCACAGTTTTAGCAGGCTCATCCCCTGCTATACTTTTAAAGGCACAGTACAGACAGGCTCATCCCCTGCTGTATTTCTCAAAGTCACAGCTCAAGCAGGCTCATTCCCTGCATTACATCTAGAGTCACTAGTGCAACAGGCTCATACCCTGTTATACACAGAAGAGTCAAAGAGTCACTATATAAACAGACCCATCATCTGATTTAAATAAGTGCCAGTGCCAGCAGGCTCATCCCCTGCTATAATCAAGTGACTTAGTGCCAGCAGGCTCATCCCCTGCTATAATCAAGTGACATAGTGCCAGCAGGCTCATCCCCTGCTATAATCAAGTGACATAGTGCCAGCAGGCTCATCCCCTGCTACATATATATATATATATATAAGTGCCTAGCTGCAAACAGCCTCAAACAAGTGACAGCAGGCTCATCCCCTGCTATATATATATATATTAACTGAACCGATACAAGCAGACTTACCCCTGCTATTAAATCTAGTGACTCAATAACAGCAGGCTTGTTCCCTGCCATACTATCATATATATGTGACTCTATACATGAACTGTGTCATACGGCACTCCACGCATTTCAGTTCCTAACACTTCCTGTCTTCCACAGACAGACCCAACACACAACACAAGATGAGTGATTCACCACAGTTACCACCATCAGATTGGCAGGCACTCATTAACTCGGCGGTAGCCGCCTCCGTGGAGAAAGCTATCGACAAACTGCTTATGCAGAACCCAAAACCGGACACGGCTATTGAACAACCCACAGTTTTTACCGACGATGCCCTTCTCGGAGATTACCACGCTACAAAACGGCAACGGAAGGGCACCATATCGAACACCCAAGGAAAGAAAGGAAAAACACCACTGAAGAAAAGCCACCAGACAATGAAGAGAGGAACTTCCCCTCCATATTCTCCGTCCTCGGAGGACGATGATCACATCCCCCCACCATCACTTGACATCATGGATGAATGGAAGGCGGGAGATTCACACTCGGAAGACGAGGAATGGCTAGACCTCCAGGGAAACGACAGAGACTATGATCAAGACTCATACCTTGAACAGGAATTCCCTCAGGAAGAGGGCACCTTCATAGACCCCCAAGGAGCAACCATGTTCGACCCCCGCACGATCCGACATCCAAGATCAACAGAATGGGGATTGCCAGAACACCTGACTCAGTTCGTCCATTTCTGGCTGAGAAAGCCAATGGACAAAGAAGTAAGGGCGAGACTACGGGCAGAATGCCCAAGACCTACACTACCAGATAAAATCGCACTAACCCCGGAATTTGATACTACCGTATCCCTGTTCATGTCCCGTGCAGGTCGGGACCCGCGAAAAGGGATAGAGAAGGGCCTTAGAGAATCCCAAGACAAACTCTTAGACATCCTGGGCCCTCTAGCAAAAATGCTATACTTTGCCGACTTAGCCCTATCCCAGGGCACCACACTGGATGCCCACACTATACGTGAATGGGCGCAACGGGCCATCTGTATGCTGGGTAACACCAACGCGGCAATGTGCGCAGAACGCCGTAGAACTGCATTACTCAAGATGGACCCAAAACTGATGGAGCTGGGTAAAAAAGAAATGGGACCGCTGGCGAACGGTCAACTTTTCGGTGACTCTTTCATAACTGAACTCAAGAAACATGTAAGCATCTTCACCACTCTGAATAAAGCTCAGACCTCCATCAGGCAAGTTTTTCGCACCACCACACCACGCCGTGGAGTTTTTGGCAGGGCTGGTCGCCAAAGGGGCCGAGCCACCAGCCGCTTCTGGCCTACAGGCCCCAGATACCAGTCATCTCAAGCCTTCTTCCCAACCTCAAGAACCAACTTCCAGAGAGGATCTTTCCGTTCCAGAGGTACCCGCACCCGCGGACGCGGACGTTTCAATACAGGTGATCATCCCCGACACACCCTGTCTTTTTTCCCACATAACTGCAGGCAGACTGTCTCTCTTTTCACAGGAATGGGAGAAGATATCTTCGGACAGCTGGATCCTCAATACGGTAACCGGCTACGAGATCGAGTTCTCAGACACCCCGGTACAAGACCGACTCCCACCTCCAATAAGAGCGTCGGCAACACTCACAGGAATCATAGACAAGGAGATTCAAACCCTCTTCGACAAAGGGGCGGTGGAGGTCGCCCCGGACGATACGGGTTTCTTCAGCAACATCTTCGTAGTCCAAAAGAAAACAGGAGACTACAGACCAGTCATCAACCTAGGCAACTGAACGTTTTCGTCACATACAGGCATTTCAAAATGGAAGGAATCCACCTTCTAAGAGACCTACTATTGCAACACGACTGGTTCACTCGACTAGACTTAAAGGACGCCTACCTATCGGTACCGATAGCCTGCGTCAGCCGTCCTTTCCTCCGCTTCACATGGAACCACCTTTCCTACCAATTCACCTGTCTCCCATTCGGCCTCAGCTCAGCACCATGGTGCTTTACGAAACTCATGAAGCCGGTAATGGCTTACCTAAGGGAGAAAGGCATCCGCTGCCTAATATACCTGGACGATATTTTGATTTTCTGCGAATCAGCGCCCAGGCTTCACTCTCAAACGAGATTCATAGTGCTCTTGCTGGAATCTTTGGGCTTCATCATAAACAGAGTAAAATCTGCTCTACAACCTGCCAAGGTGGTTCAGTTCCTGGGATTCGAAATAGACTCGGGGACATGTACCCTCCGTTTACCCACTGCGAAGATTGCGGCAATACGGAAAGAGATACGCCGGGTACTTCGAAAAGACTCAATACCGCTTTGCCTCCTAGCCCGAATGGTAGGCCTTTTATCGTCCTCCATACAAGCGATCTTCCCGGGACCGCTACACTACCGGGCCATGCAACGGGCGAAGGCATATCACTTGAGACAAGGTCAGACATACGACCACTGGATCCCAGTGTCAGCAGAAATACGGACGGAACTCAGATGGTGGCTCCTGCACATGGAAGCCTGGAACGGCAGAGCCATATTCGGTCCGAATCCGGACTTTGTCTTGGAGTCAGACGCCAGCCTATGGGGCTGGGGAGCCCACTGCACACAGGCGTCCACCGGAGGGCCATGGTCGGAGGAAGAAAAACTCCTACACATCAACTGCCTGGAGTTGATAGCGGGCTCCTTCGCGATCCGGAGTTTGGCCAAGAACATGTCCAATTGCTGCATACTCCTGCGCATGGACAACATTTCGGCAGTCCAGTACATAAACCACCTGGGCGGAGCCAGATCACGGGCCCTGACGGAAGCGACGAGGGACATCTATCGATTCTGCCTACCCCGCAACATCACGATCAAGGCAGAATATCTACCGGGTGCCAACAACCTCACTGCAGACTGGTTCTCTCGACACTGGAGAGACAGCAGCGACTGGCGCCTGGACACCACCATCTTCCGCAGGATAAGGCAGATACGAGGCCCGCTACACATAGACCTCTTCGCATCACGGACGAACACTCAACTACCGAGATATTACAGTTGGCTCCCGGACCCTCAAAGCGAAGCAGTGGATGCGTTCCTGCAACAATGGCCACAGTCAGGAGCTTACGCGTTCCCACCTTTCTCGATGCTGGCGAGAGTCCTCCACCACCTACGCAGAGCGGGGACCTCTCTGATTCTGATCACACCGTTATGGAAGAGCCAAGCATGGTTCCCGGACCTACTAGCTCTATCACAGGACCATCCGCTACTATTACCAGTGTTCCCATTCCTCCTGGTGAACCCAGACGGGGAACCTCATCCGTTGATTACACAAGACCGGCTGGAACTGGTAGCCTGGAGTCTTTCCGGGGATCCTGGAACGTCTCAGGCCTATCGCAGACGACTAGAGACCTGTTATGGGACTCCTGGGCACCGGGCACTAGACGTAGCTACCTATCCGCATGGAACACATGGAACCGCTGGTGCATGGAAAGGGACCTTGATCCCTTTTCAGCACCTATTCCCTGCATTCTAAATTTCCTGTCAAACCTGTTCTCAGAAGGCAGAGCATTCCGCTCAATTAATATCACCAGATCCGCCATCTCGGCGGCCCACACCCCGATAGACGGTACACCAGTGGGTCAGAACACTCTGGTATGCCGGCTACTGCGGGGCATCAGACTAGCCAGACCTCCGGTACCGAAGTATAACACTCTTTGGGACGTTGATATAGTTATCCGATTCCTTAGGAACTGGCCTGACAACGAGACCTTGTCACTGAGACAACTATCAGCCAAACTAACTCTCCTCCTATGTTTAGTTTCGTTTCGTAGGGTCGCAGACGTTAGGGCTTTTGACATAGATGGTTTCACTATTACACCAGTAGGGGTTACCTTCTCGGTATCTCGCAGGACTAAGACGGACTCCACATCCGTGTCTTATCCATTTTTTCCGACGGTTCCGCGGCTATGCGTCGTGACCACTTTGCTTCGGTACGTAGAAGTTACCGAACCACTCCGTTTTTACCGATCAGGTCAACTTCTGGTATCTTATACCAAACCATACAAACCAGTAACTACCACTACGTTGGCCAGATGGGTACGATGGCTCTTATCCCTTGCAGGGGTAGAACCGAATTTCGGGGCCCACTCGGTACGCGGGGCGGCGGCTTCGCGTGCATACTCGGCGGGAGCTTCACTCACGGACATCCTGCGCTCGGCAGATTGGACTAGAGAAAACACCTTCCGAGTTTTCTACTTTCGACAGACATCTCACGCATCTTTTTCGTTGTTACCGCAGCGTTAAAAATGCAAAATAGGAAGCCTCCTGTCATGTAATAAAATTGCAGATTATGTTAACGTAGTGTACGTATAATCTTAATTTTAATAATGACAGGAGGCGAGTATTTTCCCCCCCATAGATCTTGAGATTGTTCCCCCCCTTGATACTCGCTGTTCATAGCATTTTACGACAATTGTGACATCATGACAGACTGTTACATTCCTAGCATAAACCTCACGTAAACAGTATAGAATTTACTAGTTAACTACTCATAGTACTGTCTATACTATAACCTAATACTTAGTCATGTTTAGTAACTGAATCAGGTCTAGGTTGCATGCGGACAATAGTTCACTTCCACATCTTTCACCTATTTCCGTTTTTTTCCAGCATAAGATGACTTGGGAGCTGGACAACAATATCCATCAAGCTCCAATCCAAGCTACGTTCGTTCAAGTTACAGAGTTCCAGTTTAAAAGATACCTCACAACCTGACGTTACAGGACTTCTCACATCAAAGAAAGAGGAATAGACACGCCCACCAAAGACTTATATGCGGGCTATGTTGGCCTAGGATTGGTTAAAGTTTTTTGATTGATTGACTTGTGCTGCTGGAGGCATAAGTAAAGAAAGTTATGCAAAATACTCGCCTCCTGTCATTATTAAAATTAAGATTATACGTACACTACGTTAACATAATCTGCAATTATGCTAGATGAAATTGCATATATAGAATCTGCGTAAAGTGATTGTTAGAATCTATATAGAGACAATTCCTAAAAACGTGCATGTTGAAATAAATGACTTCTTACATCTACATTTCTAGTTTTAAAGCTGGCATCAACGTTCTGCTATGGAGTGCAAGAGTAGGTTTTTACTTATGGACATGTTCACGTTATTGTTGCATTCTAGAGTTGGATAGGTTAGTATGGATTAAGTGAGCAGCAAATGAAAAGATGGGCTGTTGGCTGCATGATACCTTCACTTTTTAGGAAAGTGCCTCAACATTTTCTTCACAAAAACTTCAGGATAAAGCACCCACAGATTCCTTGCATCATATCTACTAAATTGAGCTGTAATGTTTGTGTTACTCAATGAGCATGCATTTACTTCCGAAAAAAAGATACTGCTGGAAAAAAGTGACATTAACTAAGCAGCAGAAAAGCTGTGATGGCCGAGTGGTTAAGGCGTTGGATTCGAAATCCAATGGGGTCTCCCCGCACAGGTTCAAATCCTGTTCACAGCGAGAGAAATTACTGTTTTTAAAGTTTTGAAAATGTGATTATGTTCATGCTAGATGAAATTGCACATTAACCCCTTAACGACGAGTGACGGACGAGGTCCGTCACTCAGGGGAATGCGTTAATGACGAGTGACGGACCTCGTCCGTCACGCGTTAAAATTAACGCCGCGATCGCGCAGTGCCAGCGATCGCGGGGTTAATGCTGTTGCTGGGTCCCTCCGAGTCAGGGGCAGACCGGCAGCAGCAAATCCGGATATCCCAGCCCATGTGATCGCTGTGATAGCCAGTCACAGCGGTCACAATGCTGCTGGGATATCTGATCCGCCTCCCTCCACCTCGTGTGGGTTTGTGAAGTGGAGAGAGACGGATCGGTGCTACATTGTGTCCCTGATTTATTGCAGAGTTATACTTAAGTATAAAATTCACTTTTGTGGAGTTAAAAAAAAAAATTAACCCTTTCCCTGCTGCTTGATCACTGCTAGCAGTGATCAATATACAGGTCACAGTACTCTACTGTGATCTATTTTTTTTTTTTTACTTTCAAGGGTTAATTTTTAGGTTTTTTGTAACCCTAAGGGGTTAAATTTTATTATTTGATTTTATTAATTTGTGATTTAGTTATTTTGGTGGGTGGAATTTAGTGGGAATTAGGGTATAAAAAAAAAAAAAAAAAAAATTTTTTTTTTTGTTAGAGTTTTGTTAGCTGTGTTAGCTGTATTAACAATGTTTAGAAAGTATAGCGCGGAGGAGGCTTATGCCCTGTTAGCGGCAGACTCAGAGGCGACTGACACTGCCTCAGAGAGTGAAGCAGGGAGTGACGCAGGGGATGCAGGGGACATGGACTATGTGCCAGATACTGCAGGACCATCAGGAGAAATCGACGATTCCCCTAATGCTGACCATGGCGCAGATGACTGGGTACCCCCTAATAATTTTTCCCCAGACATCCCAGTGTTTACAGGCAATCCTGGCATACAGGCGGACCTGTCTGCCTATAGTGCGCTGGATGTTATGCAGCTGTTCTTGGGGGATGAGATTTTTGGGGAGATAGTCACCCAGACTAATCTCTATGCGGAGCAATATCTGGCACGCAATCCAGACTCTCTTATCTCTAGGAAAGAGAGATGGTACCCAACCAGTGTGCCAGAATTTAAACAATTCTGGGCACTGACCATGTTAATGGGGCTAATTAAAAAGCCCACAATTAGGATGTATTGGGCTAAACATCCTATTTGCAATACTCCTATTTTTGCCGAGACAATGACAAGGGAAAGATATGAAGACATACTAAGATTTATGCACTTTAGTGATAACAACAAGTGCCCCCCAAAAGGTGATCCGCAGTATGATCTTCTTTACAAACTACGCCCTTTAATTGCCCACTTTAACAGTAAATTTGCCGCTATATATACCCCCAATAAAAACATTTCCATTGACGAGTCCCTAATGAAGTTTAAGGGAAGACTGGGGTTTAGACAATATATCCCATAAAAAAGATCCCGATATGGGATAAAATTTTATAAACTATGTGAAAGTGGCAGTGGCTACGTATACACCTTCCGTGTATACGAAGGAAGGGATAGCCACCTTGATCCCCCAGGTTGCCCAGATATAGTAGGGACAAGTGGAAAAATTGTCTGGGACTTAATAATGCCACTACTTAATAAAGGTTATCATCTATACATCGATAACTTTTATAATAGCATCCCACTGTTACAAATGTTGTATTGCTTCGAGACCGTGGCCTGTGGCACTATTCGGAAGAGTCGCACAGGTTTCCCAAAGGCTCTGGCAAACAAAAAAATGAAAAGGGGGGAAACAGCAGCTCTCTGCCAGAATGAACTGCTGGCCCTCAAGTACAGGGATAAAAAGGATGTTTTCATCTTAACCACCATCCATGGTGAAAACACTCGGAGGGTCGCAGTTCGTGGCAGAGACGAATATAAACGGGTGCCAGTCTGCATACGGCAATATAATCGGCATATGGGGGGCGTTGACCTGTCCGATCAACTGATGCAGCCATATTTGATCATGAGAAAGACCAGGGCATGGTATAAAAAAGTGGGCATATACCTTTTGCAGATGGCAATCCACAATGCCTTTGTTATTTTTAAAAAGGCAAATGCTGGGCTGAAAAGCACTTTTCTTTCTTTCCAGTTTGAGCTAATTTCTAAGTGAAACACAAAAAATATACAAACAAAGTGGGATTAAGTGTGGTGGCAATAAATGCCACAGATCACCTGAGTGGAAACCCCTTACACCACTCTATAAAATACAAACATAAAATACATACAATGTAGGAGATGATTCACACTTCTAGAATGGTTCTGTAATATAAAAAGCAATATAGTGTAATATGCTAGTACAATTGTATCAATCAAAATGAGCGTCAGGTACTCACAAGCCTAGAGCCAAATTTCTGCATATGGCTCTCATGGATAGCGCTGTGGGACTTTTCAGGATGTCCCTCTCCTATTCCCAGATCACTTATATGATGCTCCGGTTGGGTAATAATCCAGGTTCCACAACTTGACTTGACTTTTTTCAAGAGAAAACTTTATTGCTCCCCAATGTGGAGTAAAACATGGATCAAATTAAAATTTCGATAAGATAAATAAAAAATAGAGTAACTGTATATAGTCCTGCCAATTGGCAAAAAGTCCAAATGTCCGAAACGCGTTTCGCCCCGTACCAGGGGCTTTTTCAATCGGTGTATGGGCTTCCTTCTCTGTTTGGCGTCTTCTTAATCCCCTTGTGTCTTTTCACTTCCGGGTTCCGGCTATCGCACGTATGGAACGCAACGTGCGTTCCACCACTGACGGCATGCGTTCCACTTTCAGATGGCGCCGTCGCTATCTACTGACGTCACTGGAACGCATGTCGAGCGTGTCGTGCGTTCCATTTCGGAATTAATAGGAATTTAGATAGCTTTAGTGGCATAACATAAAAGTGCTAAATAAATATGAATTTGTATAGCATTAGTGGCTTAGCATTAAAGTGCTGGTGGAATTTAAATAGCATTAATAGCTTAACATTAAAGTGCTTAATTAAACATTAAAATGCTGATGTTGTGCAAAAAGTGATATTAGCCTTTAACTTAGATAATATTAATCACATTGAAAAACATCATATGCTGACATATTATATTAAAGTGCTAGTGTTGTGCCAATGGTGATAATCATTCTTAATCTTAATACTGTTATATTTAAAGTGCTTATAGTTGTAGGGTATTATTAACTATCCATTACAATATTAAATATTCATCACACAGGTGTCTCTAGGTGGATAACAAAGTGCTTTCCGTTTTAGAGGATTGCAAATATATCTAATACTTTTAAAAGCCTGCTCTATGTAGTAGGAGGTGCCAGCATTTTCCTGATATTATTCAATTTTATTCTAGCATAAAGATGTTTTTAGAAGAAATGACAGACCTCGAAGTCTGAATTTAATCCGTGGGGTATTAGAGTGTTAAAGTTATAGATAAATTTCATTTCTTCTATTCCGATTTTTTTGTTAAAGTCACCTCCCCTCCAATCTTTTTCTACAAGTTTAAGTGGGCAAAAGAATAGGTTCTCAGGTTCCTGGTTATGGTGGGTTTTAAAGTGCTTTGATAAACTGTGTGTCTCTAGACCTTTTTTTATGTTGCGCACGTGTTCCGAAATTCTTATGTGCAGGCATCTTATGGTTCTGCCTATGTATAATAGGCCACAGGGGCATTTTATCACATAAATGACTCCTTTAGAGAAGCATGTAAGTTGTTCCTTAATGGTAAATTCCTTATTGATGAGATCTTTAATATCGGTCAGGTGTCTCTTTTTGCTTTTGGTGGTCCTGCACGCCAGGCAGGTCCCACAACCATAGAAACCTTTATTATAGTTTAGAAAATGTTTTATTTTGGCTGGGCCTTCACTACTTCGAACTAGGGTTTTTTTCATATTAGTGGCACCTCTATAAATTATACGTGGTTGGGTCGGTAACATAGTTTTTAAAACAGGATCTTCTTGTAAGATATACCAGTATTTCCTGATGGCTCTATTTATTTGTTTGTGGTTACCATTAAAATTGCAAATAAAAGGAATATTCTGGGTATACGTAGATTGTGTGTTTTGGGGTTTGTAGGTTAGTAAATCTTTCCTTGATGTGTTCATTACTTCCTCCATAGCTATGTTCAATTCAGTTTCTTCGTATCCTTTTTCTTTAAATTGTTCTCTTATTCTCCCTGCTTGTGTCCTAAAGTCTTCGTCATTAGTGCAGTTTCGCCTTATCCTCAAAAATTGTCCTTTAGGTGCGTTCTTAAGCCATGGTCTGTGGTGGCAGCTGGATTTCTCGATGTACCCGTTTGCATCTACTGTTTTGAAGAAATTTTTTGTTTTAATTTGCTCATTTTGTACAAAGATGTGGAGATCTAAAAAATGGATTTCCTTCTGACTTTGAGAGGTGGTGAGGATAATCCCCCAGTCATTGTCGTTTAAAAAGTGTTTGAACATCTCTAAAAGGTCTGTCGTGCCTTCCCAGATTAAAAAGATGTCGTCTATATATCGGTGGTAGGACACCAAATTCGACACCCAGGGATGGATTGAATAGATGAAATGTTCCTCCCAATACGCCATAAAAAGATTTGCGTAACTGGGTGCGAATTTGGTGCCCATCGCCGTCCCTCTAATTTGTAGATAAAAAGTATCGTGATACCAAAAAAAGTTGTTTGTTAAAATGAGATGGATCCCTTCTAAAATGAACTCTATTTGCTCATCTTTAAAATTCGCTTTAACTAAAAAATATTTCACCGCTCTTATTCCTATTTCGTGTGGGATAATGCTGTACAAGGATGTAACATCACTTGTGACCAAATGATAACTGTGTTTCCATTGGATAGAATCTAGAACTTGTAAGATATGGATTGTATCTTTCAAGTGTGACAATGTCTTAGCAACTATAGGCTGTAGTAGTATATCGATGTACTCTGAAATTCTGGAGGAAATGGAGTCTATTCCTGATATAATTGGGCGTCCGGGTGGGTTTAGTGGGTTCTTATGTACTTTAGGTAAATAATAAAAAACCGGTAATTTCGGGTGTGCTGTCTGTAAATATTTACCTTCTTTTTCTGTAAGTATTTCTTTTTCCAATCCCTTCTTAATATATTCTTCAAAGAGTTCCTTCACTTTGTTAGTGGGATTAGAATTAAGTTTTTGGTAAGTGCTGGAGTCTGAAAGGATTCTTTCAGATTCTTCCATATATTTCAGCTTCGATAATACCACTATCCCCCCCCCTTTGTCGGCTGGTTTTATAATCAGGTCTTTGTTTTTTTGTAATTTTGTTAAAGTATTTTTTTCTTTTCTAGACATGTTTTGTTGAAATTTATTTAGTTTTTTAATTTTGTTTATTTCCCCCATCACCATGGTCTCAAATGTTTTCATTCCATCAGAGATCATGTGTCTGGGAAAAAAAGTTGATTTCTCTTTCAATTGTGTTTGAACAAAATTTTGTTCGCTTTCCGAGGGTTCATTCGTCGGGCAATCTTTATCATTAAAAAACTTTTTTAAGCATAGATTTCTCATGAATTTATTCATGTCAATAAAAAAGTTGAATTTATCTATTTCGGCTGTAGGGGCAAACTTGAGGCCTTTTTTTAGGACTTGTATTTCTCCATCAGTAAGTGGGCAATCAGTAAGGTTAAAGATTCCATTGGAGTCTATAACCTTCCCTTCTTTTCTTTGTTTCCCCTTTCTTCCTCTTCTGATTCTTGTTCTCTGGATCTCTGGCGTTTGCCCGGGGATTCCCATGATGTCGGTTTCTCTTGCCATTTGAGCTTCCCTGTTGTGGGTTCCCTCCGAAAATCCACAGGAGTATCTCGATATTTTTCTGTGTGTAGTGGTTCTAGATTCAAAGTTTTTCTCTCTTCATATCTTTCTTGAGACTTGATGTCTCTTCTGGATTCCTTTTGTTGTCTTGAGGGATCTCTTTCTCTCGCATCTTCTGGTCTGAGAGCTTTCCGGCTATTCCTTCCATATTCTCTTGGCGTAATTCCTCTTCTTCTGTTTAGATCTGGCGAGGGGTTCCTCTTTTCTCCATATCTTTGCGTATTCCTTCTGTATTGTGGGGACTCTCTCCTTATGCCTTCTTTTACGACGTCTCTATAGCTCCTATTTGGGTCCCTATAGCTCCTATTGGGATGTTGGTATACTGAAGTTGATGCCTTTGGTGACCAATTGGTTTTTGAGGGATTGTTGTCAAGTGTTTTTTTAGATTGCCTATTCCCTCTCTGATCTTGTCTTATTCTCTGGGGGGAATCTTTGAGATATAACTCTTTATTGTTCCAATTATTTGTTCTATGGATTGGGGAGTGACAGTCTCTGTGATTTCTATACTTTACAAACTCGTTTTGTGGTCTATACCTTTCAATCTGATTTCTCTGATTTTGTTTTCTCATTCTTTTTGGATACCTGATGTTACCTGTTTTATAATCGTTAGTGTCTCTCAGGTATTTCTTTTTTTTAATTGCAATAGTTTCTTTTTCTATTTTTTCTACTTTTATTCTGACCTCTTTTATTATTTGATTAAATATTTCTGGGCTGGAGGTGTCGCTGAGTTTTTGTTTCCATTTATTTATCTCTTCGTCTATTTGTATTAGGGTTTCTTCCCTTCTAGATACTATGTACCCAATCACGCTAAAAGAGAAACCTTCAAGCAGCTTATTCCACCCTAACATAAAGCTGGGGTCTTCTCTATCAAAGGTAGGATCTTTTTCAAATCTGAGACCTCTCGGTGTTATTTGTTCTTTAACGTATTTTTTTAGGGTAGCTACTTCCCATTTTATTTTCATTTCACGGGTCAGTGCCTTTTCCAGATTATTTTTACATTTGTCAGTGTTGGTGTATTCTATATTGTTTGTTGAATCTTCAATTTCTACAAACATATGGTCAATATCTTTGACCGTGTAATTTCTGTCTTCTAAATAAGACATATTAGTTTATCCCAACGTTGTATATACAAGGGGAATTAAAAAAATAGTAAGTGAAACACAAAAAATATACAAACAAAGTGGGATTAAGTGTGGTGGCAATAAATGCCACAGATCACCTGAGTGGAAACCCCTTACACCACTCTATAAAATACAAACATAAAATACATACAATGTAGGAGATGATTCACACTTCTAGAATGGTTCTGTAATATAAAAAGCAATATAGTGTAATATGCTAGTACAATTGTATCAATCAAAATGAGCGTCAGGTACTCACAAGCCTAGAGCCAAATTTCTGCATATGGCTCTCATGGATAGCGCTGTGGGACTTTTCAGGATGTCCCTCTCCTATTCCCAGATCACTTATATGATGCTCCGGTTGGGTAATAATCCAGGTTCCACAACTTGACTTGACTTTTTTCAAGAGAAAACTTTATTGCTCCCCAATGTGGAGTAAAACATGGATCAAATTAAAATTTCGATAAGATAAATAAAAAATAGAGTAACTGTATATAGTCCTGCCAATTGGCAAAAAGTCCAAATGTCCGAAACGCGTTTCGCCCCGTACCAGGGGCTTTTTCAATCGGTGTATGGGCTTCCTTCTCTGTTTGGCGTCTTCTTAATCCCCTTGTGTCTTTTCACTTCCGGGTTCCGGCTATCGCACGTATGGAACGCAACGTGCGTTCCACCGCTGACGGCATGCGTTCCACTTTCAGATGGCGCCGTCGCTATCTACTGACGTCACTGGAACGCATGTCGAGCGTGTCGTGCGTTCCATTTCGGAATTAATAGGAATATAACAGTATTAAGATTAAGAATGATTATCACCATTGGCACAACACTAGCACTTTAATATAATATGTCAGCATATGATGTTTTTCAATGTGATTAATATTATCTAAGTTAAAGGCTAATATCACTTTTTGCACAACATCAGCATTTTAATGTTTAATTAAGCACTTTAATGTTAAGCTATTAATGCTATTTAAATTCCACCAGCACTTTAATGCTAAGCCACTAATGCTATACAAATTCATATTTATTTAGCACTTTTATGTTATGCCACTAAAGCTATCTAAATTCCTATTAATTCCGAAATGGAACGCACGACACGCTCGACATGCGTTCCAGTGACGTCAGTAGATAGCGACGGCGCCATCTGAAAGTGGAACGCATGCCGTCAGTGGTGGAACGCACGTTGCGTTCCATACGTGCGATAGCCGGAACCCGGAAGTGAAAAGACACAAGGGGATTAAGAAGACGCCAAACAGAGAAGGAAGCCCATACACCGATTGAAAAAGCCCCTGGTACGGGGCGAAACGCGTTTCGGACATTTGGACTTTTTGCCAATTGGCAGGACTATATACAGTTACTCTATTTTTTATTTATCTTATCGAAATTTTAATTTGATCCATGTTTTACTCCACATTGGGGAGCAATAAAGTTTTCTCTTGAAAAAAGTCAAGTCAAGTTGTGGAACCTGGATTATTACCCAACCGGAGCATCATATAAGTGATCTGGGAATAGGAGAGGGACATCCTGAAAAGTCCCACAGCGCTATCCATGAGAGCCATATGCAGAAATTTGGCTCTAGGCTTGTGAGTACCTGACGCTCATTTTGATTGATACAATTGTACTAGCATATTACACTATATTGCTTTTTATATTACAGAACCATTCTAGAAGTGTGAATCATCTCCTACATTGTATGTATTTTATGAGCTAATTTCTAAGCTGCTAGAATGCCACACAAGGAGACCATCAGTGGAGCCTAGCAGAAGAATGGAGGCAGGTCACTTCTGCTTTAAGATTCCACCAACCCCTAAAAAACAAAACCCCCAGAAAAGGTGCAGGGTGTGTTACAAGAGGGGCGTAAGAGTTGAGACCAGCTATTACTGCCCTGATTGCCCCTCTCAGCCCGGCCTATGTATTGGCCATTGTTTTAAAATTTTTCACACCCAGGCCGAATAAGTAGACCAGTTTTGGGGTGTGATTTTTGGTTACCGAATCTTGGCTTTGTCTACCGTTTATCCTGTCTTCTCTGATCCTTGACCTCGGCTTGTCCTATCGTTGTTCCGTTTCTCTTTACTCCTTTGACCTCGGCTTGTACCTTGACAATTCTCTGCTTGTATAGCCCGGCCATTCTAAGGACCGGTATTACAAGTTTCTCTCTCTGTGTTCTCTCTCTTTGTGGTCTGTCTGTGTTTTGGTTTCGGAATCCATGACAGCTTTGCCCGGGACGCAGATAACTGTGTACTACCCCCGGATAAGTTTACCCCAACTATTCTGTATATGGGGGTATCATTGCACTAAGATGACATAGCTGAGCAACATATTAGGTGTTATACTGCCGTAGCACACATAAGGATAGCAAAATATACAGTAACATCTCCAAGTGTGTGTCAAAAAGGCAGAAAAAATGCTAATTGCAACTAGACTTGGTACAAACTAACAAAAAAATGATCCTACACTAAGGTTTAGAATATACCTTTTGAAATACCCTGGGGTGTCTACTTTAAGAAATGGTAGGCCTTTGTGGGGTAGTTTGAATTTAATACCTGCTAAGATGCTTGGAAATTGCACATAGGCCCAGCGTCAAAATTCAAAGTTCGGTAAAAACTGATATGGCTTGGTCTCCTATATGGCACTGTAGCTTCACAAAATAGTCCCAAAGACATACAATAGGGGTGTCATTTTACTCAGAAGACTTAGCTGAACATAATTTGGGGGGTATGAACTTAGTGGCACATGTGAAATATACAAAATGCCCAGCACAAATGCAATCCATATGTAAAAAACGCACAAAATAATTTTATACCACATACTTTGGCATCTATTGGTGAAAAAATGGGGGCATGTTAAGGCACAATATGCACCTTATGAGATACCCTGGAGTGTCTACTTTAAGAAATGGTAGGCCTTTGTGGGGTAGTTTGAATTTAAAACATGCTAAGATGCTTGGAAATTGCACATAGGCCCAGCGTCAAAATTCAAAGTTTGGTAAAAACTGATATGGCTTGGTCTCCTATATGGCACTGTAGCTTCACAAAATAGTCCCAAAGACATACAATAGGGGTGTCATTTTACTCAGAAGACTTAGCTGAACATAATTTGGGGGGTATGAACTTAGTGGCACATGTGAAATATACAAAATGCCCAGCACAAATGCAATCCATATGTAAAAAACGCACAAAATAATTTTATACCACATACTTTGGCATCTATTGGTGAAAAAATGGGGGCATGTTAAGGCACAATATGCACCTTATGAGATACCCTGGAGTGTCTACTTTTACAAATGGTAGGCCTTTGTGGGTTTTTTTTGAACAGTCAAACTGTTATAATACCCCAAATGGAAGCATAGGCTCATTAAATCCGTCTCTCAAAATTCTACTGTGAGTACTGAAAAGGACAGGTCTCCTATATGGCACTGTAGCTTCACGAACTAGTGCCAAAGACATACAATGGGGGTGTCATTTTACTCAGAAGACTTAGCTGAACATAATTTGGGGGGTTTGAACTTAGTGGCACATGTGAAATATACAAAATGCCCAGCACAAAGGCAATCCATATGTAAAAAACGCACAAAATTATTTTTTACCACATACTTTGGCATCTATTGGTGAAAAAATGGGGGCATGTTAAGGCACAATATGCACCTTATGAGATACCCTGGAGTGTCTACTTTTACAAATGGTAGGCCTTTGTGGGGTTTTTTTGAACAGTCAAACTGTTATAATACCCCAAATGGAAGCATAGGCTCATTAAATCCGTCTCTCAAAATTCTACTGTGAGTACTGAAAAGGACAGGTCTCCTATATGGCACTGTAGCTTCACGAACTAGTGCCAAAGACATACAATGGGGGTGTCATTTTACTCAGAAGACTTAGCTGAACATAATTTGGGGGGTTTGAACTTAGTGGCACATGTGAAATATACAAAATGCCCAGCACAAATGCAATCCATATGTAAAAAACGCACAAAATTATTTTTTACCACATACTTTGGCATCTATTGGTGAAAAAATGGGGGCATGTTAAGGCACAATATGCACCTTATGAGATACCCTGGAGTGTCTACTTTTACAAATGGTAGGCCTTTGTGGTTTTTTTTTGAACAGTCAAACTGTTATAATACCCCAAATGGAAGCATAGGCTCATTAAATCCGTCTCTCAAAATTCTACTGTGAGTACAGAAAAGGACAGGTCTCCTTTATGGCACTGTAGCTTCACAAACTAGTGCCAAAGACATACAATGGGGGTGTCATTTTACTCAGAAGACTTAGCTGAACATAATTTGGGGGGTTTGAACTTAGTGGCACATGTGAAATATACAAAATGCCCAGCACAAATGCAATCCATATGTAAAAAGTGCACAAAATTATTTTATACCACATACTTTGGCAACTATTGGTGAAAAAATGGGGGCATGTTAAGGCACAATATGCACCTTATGAGATACCCTGGAGTGTCTACTGTTACAAATGGTAGGCCTTTGTGGGTTTTTTTTGAACAGTCAAACTGTTATAATACCCCAAATGGAAGCATAGGCTCATTAAATCCGTCTCTCAAAATTCTACTGTGAGTACTGAAAAGGACAGGTCTCCTATATGGCACTGTAGCTTCACGAACTAGTGCCAAAGACATACAATGGGGGTGTCATTTTACTCAGAAGACTTAGCTGAACATAATTTGGGGGGTTTGAACTTAGTGGCACATGTGAAATATACAAAATGCCCAGCACAAATGCAATCCATATGTAAAAAATGCACAAAATTATTTTTTACCACATACTTTGGCATGTATTGGTAAAAAAATGGGGGCATGTTAAGGCACAATATGCACCTTATGAGATACCCTGGAGTGTCTACTTTTACAAATGGTAGGCCTTTGGTTTTTTTTTTCGAACAGACAGACTGTTATAATACCCCAAATGGAAGCATAGGCTCATTAAATCCGTCTCTCAAAATTCTACTGTGAATACTGAAAAGGACAGGTCTCCTATATGGAACTGTAGCTTCACGAAATAGTGCCAAAGACATACAATGGGGGTACCGTTGTACTCAGCAGAAGTAACTGAACACATAATAAAACTTTGTACAGGAATAGCACACACCAACTTTACAAAATACACATGAGAAGTTCTTTGTTATAAGTTTGTGTGCGAAAACCCCCAAAAAACACAATTTTACTCCAATATTTAGCAGAGGTTGGCGGTAAAATGGCTACGTAGAAAGTGTCAAAACAACCTTAGGTAAATAGCCTGTGGTGTCTACTTTATATAAATATATACTTTTGTGTGGCAATTTTGTTTTCTTTTATGGCTATTAGGCTTACAAGACAAACATACCAAATTCTAAAATCGCTCCACATAAAAAGTGTATTTTACTCCTTGTGCTTTGTGACCTGTAACTACCAAAAAAAACTGAAAATCCCAGACACATTATATATTCTTTAATTCAGAACAACTAAATGAATTTATTTTTAATTACTTTCCTTAACCTGCACTAATTATGTACACATTATTATTGCAAAAACTGTAAAAAAAACACACAAAAATTCATTTTTTTTTGCATATTTCTGTATTTTTTTAATAATAAATAAGCATTTATATATATATGTGTTACATCAAATTAAAGCCCTTTCTGTCCTTTAAAAAACGGTATATAATATGTGTCGGTGCAATGAATAAGTAAAAAGCAAATTGCAGTTGAACGCAAATAGCAAAAAATGCAAAAAATGCCGTTGTCATTAAGTGAAAGACAAGCTTCTGAAGCTCTGTCCTTAAGGGGTTAAGAAACTGCATAAAGTGACGTTAGTATCTATTTAGAGACAATTCCTAAAAACATGCACGCTGAAATAAATGAATTCTTAAATCTACGTTTCTAGTTAAACCTACTCTTGCACTCCATAGCAGAACGTTGATGCCAGCTTTAAAACTAGAAAGTTAGATGTAAGAAGTCATTTATTTCAACATGCACGTTTTTAGGAATTGTCTCTAAATAGATACTAACATCACTTTACGCAGATTCTATATATGCAATTTCATCTTGCATAATCACATTTTCAACTTTAAAAACAGAGACACTTCTTCAAAACATGCACGCTGAAATAAATGTCTTCTTAAATCTACGTTTCTAGTTATAAAACAGGCATCAACATTCTGCTGTGGAGTGCAAGATTAGGTTGTTACCTATGGATATTGGCTGCTTGAGACCCTCACTTTTTGGGAAATTGCCTCAACATTTTTTTCAGGATAACTTAAGGTTGAAATTCTGTTCACAGCGAGAAATAGAATTGTTTTGAAATTTAAAAAACGGGTGTAAAGATATTTCCCATAGCACACATACCAGGATAACTTCAGGTTCAAATCCTGTTCACAGCGAGAAATAGAATTGTTTTGAAATTTGAAAATGTTGAACATGAAAATGGTTGTAAAGATATTTCCCATAGCACACATATCAGGATAACTTCAGGTTCAAATCCTGTTCACAGCGAGAAAAAGAATTGTTTTGAAATTTGAAAATGTTGAACATGAAAACTGGTGTAAAGATATTTCCCATAGCACACATACCAACGCTGTTCTTTCAAAACGGCAGAATATCCACTTAAATTGCACAAATACATGGTTGTTTACTAAATTGAGTATGTTTTTAAAGTTGAAAATGTGATTATTCCTCTTAATGTTGATACAAAACATTCTTCTGCTATCTGTGGCAATAAATGACACACCAACGCAACAAAAAAAGAAGAGTGACATTAACCCCAAAAGAAAACAGGCTGTGATGGCCGAGTGGTTTAGGCGTTGGACTTGAAATCCAATGGGGTCTCCCCGCACAGGTTCAAATCTTGTTCACAGCGAGATAGATTTCTGTTTTTAAAGTTGAAAATCTGATTATGCTAGATGAAATTGCATATATAGAATCTGCGTAAAGTTATGTTAGTATCTATATAGAGACAATTCCTAAAAACGTGCATGTTGAAATAAATGACTTCTTACATCTACATTTCTAGTTTTAAAGCTGGCATCAACGTTCTGCTATGGAGTGCAAGAGTAGGTTTTTACTTATGGACATGTTCACGTTATTGTTGCATTCTAGAGTTGGATAGGTTAGTATGGATTAAGTGAGCAGCAAATGAAAAGATGGGCTGTTGGCTGCATGATACCTTCACTTTTTAGGAAAGTGCCTCAACATTTTCTTCACAAAAACTTCAGGATAAAGCACCCACAGATTCCTTGCATCATATCTACTAAATTGAGCTGTAATGTTTGTGTTACTCAATGAGCATGCATTTACTTCCGAAAAAAAGATACTGCTGGAAAAAAGTGACATTAACTAAGCAGCAGAAAAGCTGTGATGGCCGAGTGGTTAAGGCGTTGGATTCGAAATCCAATGGGGTCTCCCCGCACAGGTTCAAATCCTGTTCACAGCGAGAGAAATTACTGTTTTTAAAGTTTTGAAAATGTGATTATGTTCATGCTAGATGAAATTGCACATTAAGAAACTGCATAAAGTGACGTTAGTATCTATTTAGAGACAATTCCTAAAAACATGCACGCTGAAATAAATGAATTCTTAAATCTACGTTTCTAGTTAAACCTACTCTTGCACTCCATAGCAGAACGTTGATGCCAGCTTTAAAACTAGAAAGTTAGATGTAAGAAGTCATTTATTTCAACATGCACGTTTTTAGGAATTGTCTCTAAATAGATACTAACATCACTTTACGCAGATTCTATATATGCAATTTCATCTTGCATAATCACATTTTCAACTTTAAAAACAGAGACACTTCTTCAAAACATGCACGCTGAAATAAATGTCTTCTTAAATCTACGTTTCTAGTTATAAAACAGGCATCAACATTCTGCTGTGGAGTGCAAGATTAGGTTGTTACCTATGGATATTGGCTGCTTGAGACCCTCACTTTTTGGGAAATTGCCTCAACATTTTTTTCAGGATAACTTAAGGTTGAAATTCTGTTCACAGCGAGAAATAGAATTGTTTTGAAATTTAAAAAACGGGTGTAAAGATATTTCCCATAGCACAGATACCAGGATAACTTCAGGTTCAAATCCTGTTCACAGCGAGAAATAGAATTGTTTTGAAATTTGAAAATGTTGAACATGAAAATGGTTGTAAAGATATTTCGCATAGCACACATATCAGGATAACTTCAGGTTCAAATCCTGTTCACAGCGAGAAAAAGAATTGTTTTGAAATTTGAAAATGTTGAACATGAAAACTGGTGTAAAGATATTTCCCATAGCACACATACCAACGCTGTTCTTTCAAAACGGCAGAATATCCACTTAAATTGCACAAATACATGGTTGTTTACTAAATTGAGTATGTTTTTAAAGTTGAAAATGTGATTATTCCTCTTAATGTTGATACAAAACATTCTTCTGCTATCTGTGGCAATAAATGACACACCAACGCAACAAAAAAAGAAGAGTGACATTAACCCCAAAAGAAAACAGGCTGTGATGGCCGAGTGGTTAAGGCGTTGGACTTGAAATCCAATGGGGTCTCCCCGCACAGGTTCAAATCCTGTTCACAGCGAGATAGATTTCTGTTTTTAAAGTTGAAAATGTGATTATGCTAGATGAAATTGCATATATAGAATCTGCGTAAAGTGATTGTTAGTATCTATATAGAGACAATTCCTAAAAACGTGCATGTTGAAATAAATGACTTCTTACATCTACATTTCTAGTTTTAAAGCTGGCATCAACGTTCTGCTATGGAGTGCAAGAGTAGGTTTTTACTTATGGACATGTTCACGTTATTGTTGCATTCTAGAGTTGGATAGGTTAGTATGGATTAAGTGAGCAGCAAATGAAAAGATGGGCTGTTTTTAAAGTTTTGAAAATGTGATTATGTTCATGCTAGATGAAATTGCACATTAAGAAACTGCATAAAGTGACGTTAGTATCTATTTAGAGACAATTCCTAAAAACATGCACGCTGAAATAAATGAATTCTTAAATCTACGTTTCTAGTTAAACCTACTCTTGCACTCCATAGCAGAACGTTGATGCCAGCTTTAAAACTAGAAAGTTAGATGTAAGAAGTCATTTATTTCAACATGCACGTTTTTAGGAATTGTCTCTAAATAGATACTAACATCACTTTACGCAGATTCTATATATGCAATTTCATCTTGCATAATCACATTTTCAACTTTAAAAACAGAGACACTTCTTCAAAACATGCACGCTGAAATAAATGTCTTCTTAAATCTACGTTTCTAGTTATAAAACAGGCATCAACATTCTGCTGTGGAGTGCAAGATTAGGTTGTTACCTATGGATATTGGCTGCTTGAGACCCTCACTTTTTGGGAAATTGCCTCAACATTTTTTTCAGGATAACTTAAGGTTGAAATTCTGTTCACAGCGAGAAATAGAATTGTTTTGAAATTTAAAAAACGGGTGTAAAGATATTTCCCATAGCACAGATACCAGGATAACTTCAGGTTCAAATCCTGTTCACAGCGAGAAATAGAATTGTTTTGAAATTTGAAAATGTTGAACATGAAAATGGTTGTAAAGATATTTCCCATAGCACACATATCAGGATAACTTCAGGTTCAAATCCTGTTCACAGCGAGAAAAAGAATTGTTTTGAAATTTAAAAAACGGGTGTAAAGATATTTCCCATAGCACACATACCAGGATAACTTCAGGTTCAAATCCTGTTCACAGCGAGAAATAGAATTGTTTTGAAATTTGAAAATGTTGAACATGAAAATGGTTGTAAAGATATTTCCCATAGCACACATATCAGGATAACTTCAGGTTCAAATCCTGTTCACAGCGAGAAAAAGAATTGTTTTGAAATTTGAAAATGTTGAACATGAAAACTGGTGTAAAGATATTTCCCATAGCACACATACCAACGCTGTTCTTTCAAAACGGCAGAATATCCACTTAAATTGCACAAATACATGGTTGTTTACTAAATTGAGTATGTTTTTAAAGTTGAAAATGTGATTATTCCTCTTAATGTTGATACAAAACATTCTTCTGCTATCTGTGGCAATAAATGACACACCAACGCAACAAAAAAAGAAGAGTGACATTAACCCCAAAAGAAAACAGGCTGTGATGGCCGAGTGGTTAAGGCGTTGGACTTGAAATCCAATGGGGTCTCCCCGCACAGGTTCAAATCCTGTTCACAGCGAGATAGATTTCTGTTTTTAAAGTTGAAAATGTGATTATGCTAGATGAAATTGCATATATAGAATCTGCGTAAAGTGATTGTTAGTATCTATATAGAGACAATTCCTAAAAACGTGCATGTTGAAATAAATGACTTCTTACATCTACATTTCTAGTTTTAAAGCTGGCATCAACGTTCTGCTATGGAGTGCAAGAGTAGGTTTTTACTTATGGACATGTTCACGTTATTGTTGCATTCTAGAGTTGGATAGGTTAGTATGGATTAAGTGAGCAGCAAATGAAAAGATGGGCTGTTTTTAAAGTTTTGAAAATGTGATTATGTTCATGCTAGATGAAATTGCACATTAAGAAACTGCATAAAGTGACGTTAGTATCTATTTAGAGACAATTCCTAAAAACATGCACGCTGAAATAAATTAATTCTTAAATCTACGTTTCTAGTTAAACCTACTCTTGCACTCCATAGCAGAACGTTGATGCCAGCTTTAAAACTAGAAAGTTAGATGTAAGAAGTCATTTATTTCAACATGCACGTTTTTAGGAATTGTCTCTAAATAGATACTAACATCACTTTACGCAGATTCTATATATGCAATTTCATCTAGCATAATCACATTTTCAACTTTAAAAACAGAGACACTTCTTCAAAACATGCACGCTGAAATAAATGTCTTCTTAAATCTACGTTTCTAGTTATAAAACAGGCATCAACATTCTGCTGTGGAGTGCAAGATTAGGTTGTTACCTATGGATATTGGCTGCTTGAGACCCTCACTTTTTGGGAAATTGCCTCAACATTTTTTTCAGGATAACTTAAGGTTGAAATTCTGTTCACAGCAAGAAATAGAATTGTTTTGAAATTTAAAAAACGGGTGTAAAGATATTTCCCATAGCACAGATACCAGGATAACTTCAGGTTCAAATCCTGTTCACAGCGAGAAATAGAATTGTTTTGAAATTTGAAAATGTTGAACATGAAAATGGTTGTAAAGATATTTCCCATAGCACACATATCAGGATAACTTCAGGTTCAAATCCTGTTCACAGCGAGAAAAAGAATTGTTTTGAAATTTGAAAATGTTGAACATGAAAACTGGTGTAAAGATATTTCCCATAGCACACATACCAACGCTGTTCTTTCAAAACGGCAGAATATCCACTTAAATTGCACAAATACATGGTTGTTTACTAAATTGAGTATGTTTTTAAAGTTGAAAATGTGATTATTCCTCTTAATGTTGATACAAAACATTCTTCTGCTATCTGTGGCAATAAATGACACACCAACGCAACAAAAAAAGAAGAGTGACATTAACCCCAAAAGAAAACAGGCTGTGATGGCCGAGTGGTTAAGGCGTTGGACTTGAAATCCAATGGGGTCTCCCCGCACAGGTTCAAATCCTGTTCACAGCGAGATAGATTTCTGTTTTTAAAGTTGAAAATGTGATTATGCTAGATGAAATTGCATATATAGAATCTGCGTAAAGTGATTGTTAGTATCTATATAGAGACAATTCCTAAAAACGTGCATGTTGAAATAAATGACTTCTTACATCTACATTTCTAGTTTTAAAGCTGGCATCAACGTTCTGCTATGGAGTGCAAGAGTAGGTTTTTACTTATGGACATGTTCACGTTACTGTTGCATTCTAGAGTTGGATAGGTTAGTATGGATTAAGTGAGCAGCAAATGAAAAGATGGGCTGTTGGCTGCATGATACCTTCACTTTTTAGGAAAGTGCCTCAACATTTTCTTCACAAAAACTTCAGGATAAAGCACCCACAGATTCCTTGCATCATATCTACTAAATTGAGCTGTAATGTTTGTGTTACTCAATGAGCATGCATTTACTTCCGAAAAAAAGATACTGCTGGAAAAAAGTGACATTAACTAAGCAGCAGAAAAGCTGTGATGGCCGAGTGGTTAAGGCGTTGGATTCGAAATCCAATGGGGTCTCCCCGCACAGGTTCAAATCCTGTTCACAGCGAGAGAAATTACTGTTTTTAAAGTTTTGAAAATGTGATTATGTTCATGCTAGATGAAATTGCACATTAAGAAACTGCATGAAGTGACGTTAGTATCTATTTAGAGACAATTCCTAAAAACATGCACGCTGAAATAAATGAATTCTTAAATCTACGTTTCTAGTTAAACCTACTCTTGCACTCCATAGCAGAACGTTGATGCCAGCTTTAAAACTAGAAAGTTAGATGAAAGAAGTCATTTATTTCAACATGCACGTTTTTAGGAATTGTCTCTAAATAGATACTAACATCACTTTACGCAGATTCTATATATGCAATTTCATCTTGCATAATCACATTTTCAACTTTAAAAACAGAGACAATTCTTCAAAACATGCACGCTGAAATAAATGTCTTCTTAAATCTACGTTTCTAGTTATAAAACAGGCATCAACATTCTGCTGTGGAGTGCAAGATTAGGTTGTTACCTATGGATATTGGCTGCTTGAGACCCTCACTTTTTGGGAAATTGCCTCAACATTTTTTTCAGGATAACTTAAGGTTGAAATTCTGTTCACAGCGAGAAATAGAATTGTTTTGAAATTTTAAAAACGGGTGTAAAGATATTTCCCATAGCACACATACCAGGATAACTTCAGGTTCAAATCCTGTTCACAGCGAGAAATAGAATTGTTTTGAAATTTGAAAATGTTGAACATGAAAATGGTTGTAAAGATATTTCCCATAGCACACATATAAGGATAACTTCAGGTTCAAATCCTGTTCACAGCGAGAAAAAGAATTGTTTTGAAATTTGAAAATGTTGAACATGAAAACTGGTGTAAAGATATTTCCCATAGCACACATACCAACGCTGTTCTTTCAAAACGGCAGAATATCCACTTAAATTGCACAAATACATGGTCATTTACTAAATTTAGTATGTTTTTAAAGTTGAAAATGTGATTATTCCTCTTAATGTTGATACAAAACATTCTTCTGCTATCTGTGGCAATAAATGACACACCAACGCAACAAAAAAAGAAGAGTGACATTAACCCCAAAAGAAAACAGGCTGTGATGGCCGAGTGGTTAAGGCGTTGGACTTGAAATCCAATGGGGTCTCCCCGCACAGGTTCAAATCCTGTTCACAGTGAGATAGATTTCTATTTTTAAAGTTGAAAATGTGATTATGCTAGATGAAATTGCATATATAGAATCTGCGTAAAGTGATGTTAGTATCTATATAGAGACAATTCCTAAAAACGTGCATGTTGAAATAAATGACTTCTTACATCTACATTTCTAAAGCTGGCATCAACGTTCTGCTATGGAGTGCAAGAGTAGGTTTTTACTTATGGACATGTTCACGTTATTGTTGCATTCTAGAGTTGGATAGGTTAGTATGGATTAAGTGAGCAGCAAATGAAAAGATGGGCTGTTGGCTGCATGATACCTTCACTTTTTAGGAAAGTGCCTCAACATTTTCTTCACAAAAACTTCAGGATAAAGCACCCACAGATTCCTTGCATCATATCTACTAAATTGAGCTGTAATGTTTGTGTTACTCAATGAGCATGCATTTACTTCCGAAAAAAAGATACTGCTGGAAAAAAGTGACATTAACTAAGCAGCAGAAAAGCTGTGATGGCCGAGTGGTTAAGGCGTTGGATTCGAAATCCAATGGGGTCTCCCTGCACAGGTTCAAATCCTGTTCACAGCGAGAGAAATTACTGTTTTTTTTTTTTTTTAAATTCTTTATTTTTAGTTGTGCATGGCATAACAACTAGCCCACGTAGCCACGACAGCTAGCGTAGGCGACAACATTCAAAACAGTGTATACATAGTTTTCAAATATACTGCACAATTTTACATTTTGGTGATACAAAAACACAGACAGTGAGCAAGTAAGAACTTTTGTGATTGAGTCTTCCTGGCCACCCTGCCCCTTTAGTTATCTATGTACCTAGCGTTCCCTACCGGCAAACCACGGGTGACTCTCGTAGCACACACAGGTAGCATTAGCCTAACTGTATCGAAAAACAGGAGCTATAAAGGTGGTCAAAGTCAACCCCCTATCGTGTCTGAGGCCCTTGTAGGGATCTCCCGAGAACTGATTCGGCATTTCAGCTGCCGTCTGTCAGCTCGGGTTCTGAGTTTTTGCAAAAATAATCAGAGAACGCTACATGAGGGAAGAAGTATTACGTGCGTCTTTAGTGTATATGGGCACAAGAGCCTGAATGGTGCGTGGCCTCCCCTAACAAGGAAGCCTCTGTGATACCTGGGGCTCTCTATGGGGACTAGCCCGCGGGCCCCGCTGTAGTGCCCATACCTACTAGAAAGAAAGAAAAGAGAAAGAAAGAAAAGAGAAAGGTCAAGAAGAGGAAGGTAGGGTGGGGGGGGTCGGGGGGGGGGAGTCATCTGGTTGTCCTCGTCCGTTCTCCTACGCAATCGTCAGTCTATTGCTCCAGTGCCAGTCCTAGCACAAAGGGCTATTTTCCCAGGGCGCCCAGATTTTTTGGAATTGTGCCTGGGTTCCTCTAACCCGTGCCGTCAGGTCGTCCATTACGTATACCTCTCTTATTCTGTTAATTACCCCTGCTATGGCTGGTGTGGTCTGTTTAAGCCAATCAGCTGCCACTGCTCTCCTGGCTGCCAGTGTAAATTTATGGATGAGTTTCTGTTCACGTCTAGTCCACCCTTCAACTGTTCTACTGAGCAGGTAGAGCCATGGGTCCAAGGGCGGGGGTCTGGAAAAAACCTGGGCCATCATATCCCTAACCTGTTGCCAAAAGCTGACCATCAGGGGGCATTCCCACCACATGTGGATATATGTCCCTTTCATCCCACACCCTCTCCAGCAGAAGTCCGTAGGGCACTTTTTCATGTGGCATAACTTTACAGGAGTAGTATACCATCGTAGCATTGTTTTGACTGCTTGTTCCTGTATCGTTACACACACAGAGGATCTGTGATTGGCCTCCCAAATTTCCTGCCATTCTACTCCCTCTAGATGCTCCCCTAGGTCCCTCTCCCACTGGTCGGTATAGGTATATAGGCCAGGTCGCCCTCCACGGATGACCCCGAGCAGAGGTGAGCATACAGCTGGGTTATCAGACCCGTAGGCATATGGTCTCTAAGGCAGATTCGTTCGAAAAAAGTCATGGGTGTTTGGGCCGCGGTTCGGACCCACGGGAGTCTCACGAAGTCCCTTATTTGAAGGTATCTGAAAAAGTCTGCAGGTGTGAGGTGACCTCGTTGTTGTAAGTTGTCAAATGTGACCACCTCTGAGCCCTGCACTAATTGGTGTATGCGCTGCAGGCCTATGCGTTCTAGATTCTTGAAATTCCTCGCCGACATGCCCGGCGGGAATGCCCTATTCCGCAGAAAAGGCATCAGCGGAGACGGATTTGACGCCAATCCATACCTCTGCTGGGTTTTATCCCATATGTGTAAAGAATTTAATATAGCCGGGCAAGTAGCCCTAATAATTGGTCGTTTATCTTTGGGAACCCACATTAGTAATTGCGGTATATCAGCCCCCACCATCAGTGACTCCAGGTCTACCCATTTCCGCTCTCCAGGCGGAGAGTGCCACAAGACTATCTGCGACAATTGTGTCGCCAAGTAATATCCATATAGGTTAGGTAGCCCCAGGCCTCCCCTGTTTTTTGGCCTATATAGGGTGTGTCTCGAGATTCTGTGTCGTTTATTTTGCCACACGAAATTCCCTATCGCCTGCTGCAGGGGCGCGAGGTGCGACTTAGATAGATGTATGGGCAGAGATTGAAAAAGGAACAGAATCCTAGGTAGTACGTTCATTTTGACCGCATGTATTCTCCCTATCCAGGAGATAGGCTTTTCATTCCAGGCCTCGAGTTCCCTAATGAGTTGTTTTATGAGTGGTGTGTAATTTTGTTGCATAAGGTGGTCCGGGTCTGCTGTCAGTTTAATGCCTAGATATTTAATCGACTGTCTTTCTATATGTATGTGATGTTCCCTCTGTAGGGCAGCTAACTCTACTTCTGGGATCGCAATAGGAAGGGCGCTAGACTTGGACATGTTGACTTTGTAGCCTGACACTGCGCCGAAGTCCTCCAGGACCCCCTGCAAGGCCCGCACCGAGCCGCTGGGATCAGTGAGCGTCAAGAGCATATCATCCGCATACGCCGATACTATGAATTCTCTGCCCCCAACTCGAACCCCCTGAATGTCCGGGTGTATCCGGAGGGCCTGAAGCAGCGGCTCCAAGGAGAGCGCGAACAGGAGTGGGGACAACGGGCAGCCCTGTCTGGTGCCATTATACAACCTAAAAGGGGTCAGCGGGGCTCCTGAGACTTTGACTTGCGCTCGCACATTGCTATACATAGCTTTGATCAGAGTCGTCGCTTGGTCAGGGAAACCAAGATGAGACAGAAGTGTGAATAAGTACGTCCACGTGACCCTATCAAACGCTTTTTCAGCGTCTAAAGATACTAGTATAGTTTTGGTGTTCGTAACTTTCTGCTTCCAAATAATGTCGATGTTCCGGCGGGTGTTCTTGAACAGTTGTCTGTTTTGCATGAATCCCACTTGATCTGCATCCACCAGGGTGGTCAAATAGGGATTCAATCTTGTCGCCTGGATTTTTGCTAAAATCTTCATATCGTGGTTAATAAGGGAAATTGGCCTATAGCTACTCGGGAGGCCCGGGTCTTTGTCCGGTTTTGGTATTAAAACAATGGTCGCTAGTGACATATCCATGTCCGGGGTGCCCCCCGATCTAAATTCGTTGAAGAGAGCTGTTAAGTGGGGAGTCAGTTCCTCCCGGAATTCCTTATAATAGCTCCCGTCGAACCCGTCAGGTCCCGGAGCCTTTTTCCCTTTTAGGGCGGCTATAGCCTGCGCTACCTCCTCATTTGTGATTTCTGCCGCTAGTATGTCCGCAGCTGCCTGGTCTAGTTTAGGCAGCCCTAAGTCTGCCAGAAAACGCTGCGTCCGCGCCTCGTCCTCCTCTTTCCGCGTCTCTGACCCCGGGGAATGGTCGTACAGGGTTTTATAATAGTCCGTGAAGACTTCCGCGATATCCCTTGGGCTAGATTTAATCGAGCCATCTTTGTGTCTTATGGACGTAATGTGTCCCCCTCGGTGTCTGGGTTTCAGAACCCTGGCCAAGAGAGTGTCCATTTTATTCGCATGTTCGTAGAAACTCCTCTTGGACCACATAAGGGATCTGGCCGTATCGTCGAGAAGCAGCTGGCGTATTGCCAACCGTACCTCCCGTAACCGCTCTGCAGTGCGGTCCGTCGGGTTACCCTGGTTTTGTTGTTCCGCTCTCTTGAGGTCCGCCAGGAGGCCCTCCAGCCTCTGGAATTTCAATTTCTTTTTGGCCGTTGCCATTTTTATGAGCATGCCTCTTATCACTGCTTTGTGGGCCGCCCACACGGTTGCTAGTGTCACATCAGGGGTTATATTGGTCTCGAAAAATTGTTCAAGCTCCGCCCTAATCTGGTCTGCTATATCTTGGTCTTTCAGTAAGGAGGCGTTCAGTCGCCATGTCCATGGGGTCGCTTTGCTTAGCTTCCCCAGGGTGAGCGATATGTCGGCATGATCCGACCAAGAGATGGTCCCTATGTCCGTGCCGAGTATCTTCGGCAGGCACCTAGAATTGACCAGGAACATGTCAATCCTGGAATAGGATCCATGTGGGGCCGAGAAAAAGGTGTAATCCTTCGTACTTGGATGATGCGCTCTCCACACGTCCACCAACCCCGAACCCACCACGAAGCCCTGCAGCAGTTTGTCCTGGCTCCCCCTCCCTTGGGACCTGTGTATGCCCCCTTCCGTTTTTCTGTCCACCGCTGGACTTGGCGTCGCGTTCATGTCACCCCCTACAATGATCAACCCATGAGGTAGTGTCCGAAGTTTGGCCTGCAGCGAGTCCCAGAAAGCTGCCTCAGGGCGGTTTGGCGCGTATATATTAACTAAATGGATGTGGTGGGAGAGCAAGGTGCCCGAGACTATCACATAGTGACCTTCCGTATCGGATTCAGTGGCTACTACTCTAAGGGGACAGCTATTCCGTATCAGTATCGCCACACCATTATGCTTACATAATGCCCTGGCTTCATAGGTCGAGCTATACGTGTGATCTTTTAGTTTAAATTTAGTCTGTCGGGGGAGATGCGTCTCCTGAATAAAGGCTATGTCGGTCCTCATTCTTTTAATTTCTCTGAATAATAGTCTCCGTTTAGTCGGGGAATTAAGCCCCTTAACGTTCAGGGAAGAAATTTTAACTGCCATGAGTCCAGTCCACTCGGCCTGCTATAGTGCTCGTCCACCTCTGTCCCATCCACGCTCCCACCATCTGACTCCACCGCCACGCCCCCAGGGTACAACAGGGAAAAGGTAAGAAATTGAGATTTAGGAAAGGGAGGGAGAGAAAGAGAGAATAAAAAGGAAACAAAGAGAAGAAAAAGGAATCACAGAACAGAAGGTGGTGCACCTCTCGCGCTCCACCTAAGTTGCCTGGTCTTACTCTCCGCCAGGCGCCTGTGGGGTCAAGACCCCGCGTCTCACCCGTGTCCAGCACTGGAAAGAGATGCGGGTTCACGAGCCCATCCCCTTCAGCACAACAGTGTTTACAGATATTGTACCTAGACATCTTAAAATACAGCATGGCAATAAAATCGCCCTCTAGTTCACGCTGCAAGGGCACTGTATAGAATGTCTGCACGCCCTAAGGCTTCGCAACAATGAGAAAAGGAAAAACATAGTGTACAAGCATGTATCAACTTCGCAACATGACATTTCAAAAAAGGAAACATAAACAGATGAACGTCTGTAATACTTGGAGTCTCCCGACCCCCATCGGGGCCATCGTCCCGACCCCTCCCATCTGAGTCCCCTTCCACTCCCAGTCCTCCCCCGGCCTATGCCCTGCCCTGTGATCTTGGTATGTAACAATGTTGGTATGCCCTCATCCTCTCTCTTGCTACGGAATCATTGTTAGTTTCACGTACTTTCTCAGTTCTTGTGTTGTTGTTTTTTTTGTTGTTTTTTTTTAAATTAAATCGTTATTCCCTATGCGTATATTTTAAGTTTTTCTGTTTTTTATTTTATTCTTGTTTTATTTTATTTTTTATTTTTATTTTTAATTTTTTTTATTTTTTATTTTTTTTGTTTTTACGTGAAACAGAACTTTATTTGTAGCTGGGTCTAAATACACAACGGGAAAAGCTTATCTTGTGTTGTTCCCCTTTTTCATCGTTTAACTGTTTGATTCTTCATTACGTGAGGGAAATCTGGTTATAAGTAGGTCTAAATACATGATGGCAAAAAAGTTTACCTATAGATTTTCTCCCCTTTTTCAAAGGGTTTATGCTCTTGGTCTCCCATGTTGTGCCTTGTGCTAGTTAAATGACATGCTAATGGTAGTATGAAAAACTTCTGTGTATATTGGTGTACATCATCGGGAGGTGACTATGATTATTTTCTAGTCCCCGTCCCTTTATCACATTATTTCCGCCAGTATGATTACTCCATCAGCACCCCTAACGTGAACCTAGTACATACCCCGGTTAACACTCCCAGATGGGAGAGAGACTAATCTGCACGGGGTTGTGGAGAAGCATGACAGTCTCTCTAAGATAGTAGGAGACGCCCGTGCCCCCTCCATCGTGCATAAGACAAACCACAGTGTGAAAGCAAAAAAAAAAAAACATAAAACTTCCAGAACCAGGTGAATCAGGCCCGCGGGCCGCATGGTCGACAGCAGCCTCCACAAATCAATGGAGTCCGTATCAGTCCCGCAACTCTCAAGTTACTACAAGGTCTGAGAGTAAGAGTCTGTGGTTGTTTGCTGCGATGCTCCAATCCCCTACTCACCCACCTCGACAGTTCTGTCAGACAGATAAGGGAAGAGGTCCCCATCCCCAGCGTCATTTGCCCGGTAGGCCACAGCAACATGCCCAGGTTCCCCTCCCAAATACAACTAGGAGCTCCCAGCTCTCAAATCTAGTCTCCAGAGATCACGGCCAGGGATCACGGCTAGGTAAGCTCGGGGTCGACAGGCCCTAGGAAATCACCCAAACACAGTCCCGGTCCCCCCCCACTGAGCCTCTGCCTCAGAAAAAGAAGGGTTAACTCTGGGCCCACATACTATACCGGCCTCCGAAGTCAGCGCCGACTTGCTCCCACCTCCTGCCATTCGATCGGGAGGAAATCCAGCACCTGGTGTGTAGGCCTCATGTCGGGCAGGTCTCCTCGCGCAGTTAGTCCCAGGGCATCCAGGAAAGCTCTCGGGTCTCCGTTAGGGGTCAGTGTGAGGGTCTTCCCCCCTCTAAAGGCCATGAGGCGAAAAGGGAATCCCCATGCATACTGTATGTTTGCTCCTCTCAGGGCTTCCGTTACGGGTCTCCACTCCCGTCTCCTCTGCAGCGTGCTGGGGGCTAAGTCTTGGTACACCTGGAGTTCCTTCCCCTCGTGCATAATCTTGGCCTCTCTGCTTTTGCGCATCAATGCTTCCTTCGTCTGGAAGAAAAGGAATCAAACAATGACATCCCGAGGGGAGTTGGTTTCAGCCCTTCTTGTTCGGAGGGCTCGATGGGCCCTCTCCATGTGCCACCTGTCTTCAGGGAGATCCGGCAAAAGGGGTCTAAATAGCGCCATCAAAATCGCTGGCAGCATGCCATCCTTTTCGCCCTCCGGAAGGCCCCGGACCCGGAGATTATTTCTCCTCGACCTATTGGACATATCTTCGATAGCCAGCTCTGTGTCTGTCACACGGGCCGCCAGGCCGTTCAGATGGGTCACCGCGGCATTATGGGCCTTGGCTGTGGTCTCCATCCGCTCCTCAAGTCGGGCAGTGCGTGTGCCCAGGGCCGCAATCTCGCCACGGAGCACCTCTGTGGCATTCACTATTTCGCCAGCTAGGTAAGTCTGGACTCCGTCGAGGCGTTCCAGGATTTGTGATGTTTCGCCCTTTTTTCTGTTTTCTCCCAATGCCTCGTGTGGTGAGGATGATCGGGGCGAGGGGCTCCGTCCGGCGCCATCTTGGGGATCCGGAGGCCCGGTTTTATGGGCCGTCATCAGGTCTAGGACCGTCGTACCTCCCTCGGTCCCCCTCCTGGGCTGTTTTTTGGTGTTCTTTTTGTCCATGCTTGACAAAAGGTGGCAATTTGGGTCTAAAATACTGCTAAAGTATGCTGTAATTTGTGCGTTGGGGCAGGAGCTCTACACAGCCACGTCCAGCTCGATCCCTGGTCAGGCCACGCCCCCAGAAATGACTGTTTTTAAAGTTTTGAAAATGTGATTATGTTCATGCTAGATGAAATTGCACATTACGAAACTGCATAAAGTGACGTTAGTATCTATTTAGAGACAATTCCTAAAAACATGCACGCTGAAATGAATGCATTCTTAAATCTACGTTTCTAGTTAAACCTACTCTTGCACTCCATAGCAGAACGTTGATGCCAGCTTTAAAACTAGAAAGTTAGATGAAAGAAGTCATTTATTTCAACATGCACGTTTTTAGGAATTGTCTCTAAATAGATACTAACATCACTTTACGCAGATTCTATATATGCAATTTCATCTTGCATAATCACATTTTCAACTTTAAAAACAGAGACAATTCTTCAAAACATGCACGCTGAAATAAATGTCTTCTTAAATCTACGTTTCTAGTTATAAAAGCAGGCCCGTCGCTAGCCGACAGGCAAAACAAGCAACCGCTTGGGGCCCCGAGCTGGCCCGGGGCCCCAAGCAGAGCCGGCAGGGGCATGCGGTCCTGGGGGGCCCGGACTGCTCAGGTCGTCTGGGCCCCACATTCAGTGGGAACATACCGGGTCGCAGGGGGCCCTGCGACCCCGGTATGTTCCCACTGGGCCAGCCTCTTCTCCTGGGGGGCCCAGCAGCCGGTCACCTCAGGGCCCCCCAGAGGCTGGCCCTGCTGACACCCGGCGGGTGCTCAAGGGAGCACTCTCCTCTGAGTGCTTCCTCTTCAGCTCCCTCGCGCACCGTACTGATGCCGGAGCATCATTATTCGGCGTGCGAGGGAGCTGAAGCGGAACCACTCAGAGGAGAGTGCTCCCTCGCGCGCCCGTCGGGTAAAAAATTTGGGTGGGGGGGGAGGAGGGAGAAAATTTAAGTGGGGGGGGAGGATGGAGAAAATTTGAGGGGGGGGAGGATGGAGAAAATTTGAGGGGGGGGGAGGAGGGAGGGAGAAAATTTGAGTGGGTTGGGGGGGAGGGAGGGAGAAAATTTGGGTGGGGGGAGGGCTGGAGAAAATTTGAGTGGGTGGGGAGGGGGAGGGAGAAAATTTGAGTGGGTGGAGGGGGGGAGGGAGAAAATTTGAGTGGGTGGGGGGAAGGGAGAAAATTTGAGTGGGTGGGGAGGGGGGCAAGGGAGAAAATTTGAGTGGGTGGGGGGGAGAGGGAGGAAATTTGAGTGGGTGGGGGGGAGAGGGAGGAAATTTGAGTGGGTGGGGGGGAGAGGGAGGAAATTTGAGTGGGTGTGGGGGAGAGGGAGGGAGGACATTTGAGTGGGTGGGGGGGAGAGGGAGGAAATTTGAGTGGGTGGGGGGGCGAAGGGAGGACATTTGAGTGGGTGGGGGGGCGAGGGAGGACATCTGAGTGGGTGGGGGGGGAGAGGGAGGAAATTTGAGTGGGTGGGGGGGAGGAAATTTGAGTGGGTGGAGGGGGAGAGGGAGGGAGGAAATTTGAGGGAGTGGGGGGGGAGGGAGGGAGGAAATTTGAGGGAGTGGGGGGGAGAGGGAGGGAGGACATTTTTGGGGGGGAGAGGAAGGGAGGAAATTTGAGGGAGTGGGGGGGAGAGGGAGGGAGGAAATTTTGGGGGGAGAGGAAGGGAGGAAATTCGAAGGGGGGGAGAGGAAGGAAATTTGAGGGAGGGGAGGGAGAGGTAGGAATTTGAGGGGGGAGAGGAAGGGAGGACATTTGAGGGAGGGGGGAGAGGACATTTGAGGGAGAGGAAGGAAGGAAATTTGAGGGGGGAGGGAGGAAGGAAACTTGAGGGGGGGAGGGAGGAAGAAAATTGGAGGGGGGAGAGGAAGAAAATTGGAGGGGGGAGAAGGAAGGTAATGAGAGGGAGGGGGAGAAGGAAGGAAATGAGAGGGAGGGGGAGAAGGAAGGAAATGAGAGGGAGGGGGAGAAGGAAGGAAATTGGAGGGGGGGAGAAGGAAGGAAATTGGAGGGGGAGAAGGCAATGAGAGGGAGGGGGAGAAGAAGGAAATTGGAGGGGGGGAGAAGAAGGAAATTGACGGGGGTAGGGGGAGAGATTGACATCCATCACACACACACACAATGCACCCCTTGCACACAGAAAAACACACAATGCATTACACACAGACACACATACACAAGCAATGCATCCCTTTTTTGAAATTTAAAAAACGGGTGTAAAGATATTTCCCATAGCACACATACCAGGATAACTTCAGGTTCAAATCCTGTTCACAGCGAGAAAAAGAATTGTTTTGAAATTTGAAAATGTTGAACATGAAAATGGTTGTAAAGATATTTCCCACAGCACACATATCAGGATAACTTCAGGTTCAAATCCTGTTCACAGCGAGAAAAAGAATTGTTTTGAAATTTGAAAATGTTGAACATGAAAACTGGTGTAAAGATATTTCCCATGGCACACATACCAACGCTGTTCTTTCAAAACGGCAGAATATCCACTTAAATTGCACAAATACATGGTTGTTTACTGAATTGAGTATGTTCTTAACCCCTTCAGGACCGGCCTGTTTTGGCGATGTTTGTACGTTAAGGACCAGAGCAGTTTTAACACTTTTGTGGTGTTTGTGTTTAGCTGTAATTTTCCGCTCTCTCATTTACGGTTCCCATACAAGTTATATATTGTTTTTTTCAAGACAAGAAGGGCTTTCTTTACATACCAGTATTTATATTATGTCATATATTGTATTTAAAAAAAATAATGAAATATGGTGAAAAATAAAAAAAAAAACATGTTTTTGGACTTTTACTTGAAAAATCTTTTACTTATCTACAAAAGCTAATGAAAAAAACTGCTAAATAGATTCAAAATTTTGTCCCGAGTTTAAAAACACCCAGTGTTTACATGCTTTATTGCTTTTTTTTGCAAGTTATAGGCCTATAAATACAAGTAGGAAATTGCTGTTTCAATATATATATATTTTAAATGTATCAATAGTGACATTGTTACACCGTTATCTGTCATAAATCCCCGAAACACACCTAACATGTACATATTTTTTAAAGTAGACAACCCAGGGTATTTACAATGGGGTATGTCCAGTCTTTTTTAGTAGCCACCTAGTCACAAACACTGGCCAAAGTTAGCATTTATATTTGTTTGTGTGTTAAAAATGCAAAAACCGCTAACTTTGGCCGGTGTTTGTGACTAAGTGGCTACTAAAAAAGGCTGAACATACCCCATTTGCAATACCTTGGGTTGTCTTCTTTTGTAAATGGTATGCCATCATGGGGCTAATTCTCATTCCTTGGCTACCATACGCTGTCAAAGGCAACCTAACCAATCTGACAAATTTCAATAAAAAAAATCAAGCCTTATATTTGACCCTGTAACTTTCACAAACACTATAAAACCTCTACATGTGGGGTACTGTTATACTCAGGAGACTTCGCTGAACACAAATATTAGTGTATCAGAACAGTAAAATATATCACAGCAATAATATCCTCAGTGAAAGAGCTGTTTGTGTGTGAAAAATGCAAAAAACTTCACTTTCACTGACAATATCATCGCTGTGATATGTTTTACTGTTTTGAAACACTAATATTTGTGTTCAGCGAAGTCTCCCGAGTAAAACAGTACCCCCATGTACAGGATTTAGGGTGTCATAGAAAGTTACAGGGTTAAGCACAGTGCTAGCAAATTAAATTATCTGGACTTTTGGCCTGGGTTGGCAGGCAGGTCCCTCAAATTGCAATCATTAAAATTACTTAATTAGGTAAAAATATTACATAAATATGCACGTAGAATTTTAATATATATACATATTTATATATTTGACGTCTACGTGTATATTTATGAAATTAATAATGTAATTTTGTATGTGGACATATGTATATTTCGTATTATTTTTATTTATTTATTTATACATAGATATATATATCATTACATTCTAAGTGTATTTTGATATAAATATATATATCAATATCAAAATACTGTTAGAATAAAATTGAATATATATATATAATTTTTTTTTAATTATTAAAAATTATTTTTAATTTTTGTTATTTATTTTTATTAACATATTATTTGTATTTTATAATAATATATATATACCATATATATAGTTATTATATATATTGTATATATTCGTGTGTAATTTAAATATAAGTGTATTTTTATATTAATATACGTATATATAAATATAAAAATACACTTAGTGTGACATTATATATATGATACATATACATATATTATATATATAGATATAATACATGTATATATATCATATATATACACATATTATAATTTTTTTTACACTGATTGTTTTTTTTTTAACTTTATTGTATGATTTTACACTTGCAGGGAGACTGCCTGTCAGCACAGACAGTCCCCCTGCAGGCAGATACAAAGACCCCTATTGCGGTCATGTGATCGAGTGATCACATGGCCGTGGGGTCCTGATCTGCCGAGGGGGGACTGCCCGGGCAGACAGGCAGTCCCCCTGGACCGGGAGGAGAGCTGATCGCCGCCGTGGGACCGACGGCGATCAGGTAAGTAGCCCAAAACCGTTATGACGGTTCAGGACCGTCAGCGGTCCAAACGCACGTTTTACCGCTGACGGTCCTGAACCGTCAGCGGTCCTGAAGGGGTTAAAGTTGAAAATGTGATTATTCCTCTTAATGTTGATACAAAACATTCTTCTGCTATCTGTGGCAATAAATGACACACCAACGCAACAAAAAAAGAAGAGTGACATTACCCCAAAAGAAAACAGGCTGTGATGGCCGAGTGGTTAAGGCGTTGGACTTGAAATCCAATGGGGTCTCCCCGCACAGGTTCAAATCCTGTTCACAGCGAGATTGATTTCTGTTTTTAAAGTTGAAAATGTGATTATGCTAGATGAAATTGCATACATAGAATCTGCGTAAAGTGATGTTAGTATCTATATAGAGACAATTCCTAAAAACGTGCATGTTGAAATAAATGACTTCTTACATCTACATTTCTAGTTTTAAAGCTGGCATCAACGTTCTGCTATGGAGTGCAAGAGTAGGTTTTTACTTATGGACATGTTCACGTTATTGTTGCATTCTAGAGTTGGATAGGTTAGTATGGATTAAGTCAGCAGCAAATGAAAAGATGGGCTGTTGGCTGCATGATACCATCACTTTTTAGGAAAGGGCCTCAACATTTTCTTCACAAAAACTTCAGGATAAAGCACCCACAGATTCCTTGCATCATATCTACTAAATTGAGCTGTAATGTTTGTGTTACTCAATGAGCATGCATTTTGTCCTCCGGGAGGCATAACCACCTAGCAAAGCTAGTGGGTATGCGGCAGCCTCCCGGAGTCAAATGCCAGAGCTGAAAAGGCTTGCGCTGTGCATCTGCACAGCAACAGCCTTTCAGCCAATCAGGTAATCAGGAGAGCCGTGCTGAGCGCGGGATTCCTGATTACCTCAGTTTTTTAAAATGGCATCATTGATGGAGGACTCTATTTCTGTGTCTGCCACAGATTTAGTGGATGCCTCTCTTAAAGGCAGCCCCATCAATGTTAGAAAGCTCCATAAAAGAGCTTTCCTTGCCAGGGAACTTTCCTCTTCATCATCTGAGGAGGATTTGGTCCCAGTTTTAAATAAAAAACATAAAGGAAGACAGCTGGTCTCTTCCGCCAGTTCCTCGTCTGAGGAAAACTTCTCCGCTTCTCCTTCCCCTCATACTCGTTTGAGTAAAAGAAAATTTAAGGGCACAGGACCCCAAAAAAGGAATAGTGTGTTTCCCTCGTTTGAGCACCAGAAACACCTTCCAGAGGAAAAGGGCAAATCTCGTTGGAGGTTAGATAGTCCCTCTCCTTCCTCTTCTAGAGCGTTCGCTCACTCTTCCTCCCAAAGCCGTCCCAGTTCCAGATACGGCTCTCCAGAAATAGACTGGGAATCCGAGGAAGTGGTTCATTCAGCGGCTTCCACTGAGAGAGGGAAGCTAAGCAACGTTCAGATGGCCAGAGTAAGTCTCCTAGGAAAGACTCTCCCATCAAAATTATTTCACTCCAGATGGGCTATGGAGCACGACTCTGAGGTTAGAGATTTTGCTAAACTAGCCTTCAGATCCCCCTTGGTTAAGGAAGATGATCTTCTCCTCAGGAACCACATCGGTATCCCGGACATTCAGGCTTTAATGGCCCCAGAGGTAGACCCTGCGCTGTTATCCATCACAGGGAACAGCGTATCCTCTGATCCCACAGACCAGACTTTTCGCAATATACAGTTTAAAATTGCTGATGCTGTGGGCCCACTATTACTGATGCTGGATAAGGCAGAAAAGGAAGGCAATGTCCAGAAACCTTCCACTTCATCTCTGTTAGCATCTAAGATGGCCCTTTTAAAAGCGTCTGGCAGGGCAGTGCTAATTATCGGCCAAGCCTTTAATTATATATCGAACATCCGCAGATCACGCTGGCTCCATGCAGCTGGTCTGTCCGACCTAGCCCCCAAATCGCATGAGTTCCCAAATTTGGAGGATTCTCACCTATTCAGTCCCTCGTTCATTCAGGAGGTTAAAGGCTGTTACAAGGCAAGGAGATCCTTTTCAGAGCTCAAGAAGACTGTCCCTGGCTACAAAAAGCCCTTTCGGACAGAGGGTCGCCCCTATAGGGCTGCAGGAGCATCCCGAGAAGCCTCTCACCAGGCCCAGTACCGCCACTACAGTGGAAGACATAAGCTCCCAGGCGGTGGCAGAGGAGCGCATTCCAGAGGCGGTTCAGCTTCCAAAAGAAAACCCATGCATTCAAGTAAGTGTGCCTCCTCATATGCCACTAAATTGGAAGGATATTTCCTCAGACAAATGGGTCCTAAAGATTTTTCAAAGGGGTTTACAACTCCCCCTTTTAAGGTTCCCAGTCCAGAAGTTTGCACCCCTCAGAGAGGTGAACCCAGTGCTAGATGCCTCCCTTTCCTTAGCTTTAAGTCAAGGGAAAATAGAGTTGGCAGACACGTCTATTACAGGATGGGTCAGCCCATTGTTCCCAATACCAAAGTCAGACGGTTCCTGGAGACCGGTCCTAAACGTGAGGCCTCTGAACGCTTTCATCAAAAGGAAAAGGTTCAGGATGGAGGGTTTATCAGATCTTCCAGGCTTAGTACAGAAAGCCTTTTTCTGCATAAAGTTAGACCTAAAAGATGCCTTCCATTCAGTTCCCATAGCCAAGAAACACAGGCGTTTTCTCAGGTTTCAGTGGAAAGGGAAAGTGTGGCAGTGGACCGTTTTGGTGTTTGGCCTATCCAACGCACCATACACATTCTCCAGAATTATGAAATCAGTGATAGCTCATGTCAGACTAAAAGGTTTCATGTGTCTATACTATCTAGACGACATCCTGCTCATGCATCCAGATGGGGAAGCCCTTGCTTCTCAAAGGGATTACCTTGCTTCCCTTTTACAAGACCTAGTGTAACGGATCGCCTGGCACCCCGACTGGGTACCTCCGTTAATGGATGCTCCTAGTGCTTCCTGAGGACTCCAAGCACTCTGGCAGACACCACAATCACCGAATCCGAGAAACCTTTTAAATTCTCCCAAGCATATGAATGCTGTAGACCATTGAATAGGAACCATACGAATAGGCTTGTACTCCTAGCAGTCAACTGGAACAGCATGCAATAAATCCTTCCCCCCAATAATGAGACGACACATCACTTTGAGGGTAAAACAGGAACTCTGGACTGGCTCATCCAGCCTGGCCTTTATTTCCAACTCACACATACAGGCCACACCCAGGGGGAGGCATAAAAGAACCAATGACATAGATGTTACCTCCCACACATCCCCTCCCCTTAGTGTGACACATAATCCCATTATGCATACAGTGTAAAATATACTTTTACACAACTTTCATAACTTTAAAACCATACATCACATTCACATAAAAATACATATCCACAATCAATCCATTCAGGGGAACAACATATTAAAAAATGGCATGAATCCGACCAGGGGTTCAAAAGTTACTAAAAGTATCTTTTGTTCCTTTCTGGCAGGCAGAAAAACATCCCCACAATGCACCCTGGTTTCCTCCCTTCTGCCCTGGAGTTAATTGGAGAAGTAATCCAATTACCCAGGACTAAAGGCAGACTCCATTAACCACATGGTTGCAAAACAACATAAAACACTTTAAAATACATAAAGTCACATTTACACATAACACACAGACATTTCACCCATCCCCAGATAGCTGGGATCTGCACGCACAAAACTACCGAATAGCGCGCAGATCCTACTCACACAGTACAATTGCCATGGAGCTAAAGTCTTTCCCATAGTCTTTCATTATATGAATAGGCTCCATGGTATGGCTATCTGGGGTATCACATTCCCATAAAGTCTGGTCCATAGTCCAAAGGCAAGAGGCGGGCAATCAGCCCCCTCCAAGGACACGTGGCGAGGTCGGTTTCGCCACACCTAGGATTTGTAGTAAACCTACAGAAATCAGTCCTAATTCCCACTCAAAGCATCCTCTTTCTGGGTTGCATACTGAACACCAGGACTATGTCTCTTGGAATCCCTCAAGACAAATGGGACAAACTACTGGTACATCTCAACTCATCTCTCAGGCACCAGAGTTGGTCCTTGAGAGACCTAGCAAAGATTATCGGGAAATTAATAGCTTTAACATCAGCATACAACAATTCCCCCTTACTTTGCAGAAGAAGTCAGCTGTTTTTAGGGAACCGACTAAGACAGGGTGGCCATTGGGAATCAAAATTTGTTCTCCACAAGAAGGTCAGAGAAGAACTGAAGTCCATTCTGGAGTTAGAAATTCCACTTCCTCGTCCACTGTTAGAGCAGCCTGCGACAGTCACTCTGACGTCAGATGCCTCAAGTCACGGTTGGGGTGTGTTTACATCCCAGAACGCCATAAGGGGAATCTGGTCAGACCAAGAGAGTCACCTCCATATAAACATTTTGGAGTTATGAGCTATAAAATTAGCTCTCAAGGGCCTAGTTCCTCTAAACCAGTCACCGATGTTGGTAAAAGTCCATTTGGACAACAGGACAGCGGTGGCTTATATAAACCACAGAGGGGGTACAAGATCAAGGGGTCTTTGCTTAGAGGCTCTAGATCTTTGGTCCTGGGCCTTAGCAAACAACGTTCAGGTCTTCGCAGAATATGTTCCGGGAGAGGCGAACGAGCTTGCAGACTCTCTCTCTCGCCAAAGTCTGTCCCTGGCAACGATTCAATTAAAGATTGCTCTTTTCCAACGGATAGAAAGCAATTTTGGCCAGAGACAGGTAGATCTGTTTGCATCCCAAACATCTGCTCAAACCCCCAGGTTCATCTCCCGAACCTGGACAAAGGGAGCTTGGAAAATGGACGCAATGTCTTTCCAATAGACGGATGTTCCAGCCCCTTATGCTTTCCCCCCTCCATCTTTACTGATGAAAGTGCTGGAGAAGATCCGCAGGGACAGGGTGCAGAGCTTAGTTCTCGTTTATCCAGTATGGACCTCCAGACCCTGGTATCCCTTGATCCATCAGTTAGTCAAGGGAACCAAGATCCCATTAGGCATGACAGTGGACTGCTTTCAGGGAACCAGCGATCTTCTGCTCAAGCTCCCGCAGCTAATGTGGATCGCAGCCCTGGTAGGCTGTTAACACATCCCCTTTTATCGGATCAGGTCTTGGATATTATTAACTCATCTTTAAGACGTAGAACTAGGGTAAGATATAGAAAGATGATCGAGGAATTCAAAGAATGGGAGGTTTCTTTTCTGTCTAACACACAAGGATCTGATACCATTCCTTTGGCGTTAGAATTTCTTTCCCTTAAGTTCCATTCTGGTTTATCTGTCAGTTCAATCAAGACCTACGGATCTGCCTTAAACTTCCTGATCCCCAACCTTACTCAGGATGCCCTGTATTTGAGATTACTAAAAGGGTTAGCCGTCTGCCGCCCATATACCCCACGCTACACATCTACTTGGGATGTAGATGTCTTATTAAATTTCCTTAAGTCTTTGGATAATGCTAAAATTGATTTAAGATGGACTGCTATTAAGTTGGCTTCTCTGCTGTCCTTGGCCCTGGCAGCTAGAGGAGCAGAGTTAACTCAAATCCATATTTCAGAACCTTGGTTGTCCAGGACCCCAGGAGGTTTCCATATTATACTAAAAGGCAGACAAAAAACATCCCATTTTTCTCCTGGTCCGGTAGAACTGGACTTGGTCCAAGATTCTTCCGATCCAGGCTTATGTTTAGTCAGTTTGTTACAATCGTACCTTCAACTTTCTGCTGTATTTAGAAATGATATCAGTCAATTATTCATTACATCAAGGAATCCCTTTCGTCCAGCCAAGGTTAATACAATTAGAGGCTGGATACTTTCCGCCATGTCTACGGCTGGAATTGATGTTTCAGTGTTCAAAAGCCATTCAATTAGGGGAGCCTCGGCTACTAAAGCAGCAGGAAAGGGCCTTCCTCTCCCTACTATCTTAAAAGCTGCAAGATGGTTGTCCAGTAAAACCTTTGTTAGATTTTACTGGAGGCCATCAGAAGTTGAACGCCTTCAGTTTCTTAGGACCACCACCAGGTGTGTGCTATTCTACCCACTAGCTTTGCTAGGTGGTTATGCCTCCCGGAGGACAAATCAGAGTTTGCAGGAATCTATGATCTGCAAACTTTCTTTGTCTTAGGGATGAGCATAACCACCTAGCAATAGCGCCCGTCCCACCCTCCTCCAAGTTAAGAGTTTTGCCTGCTGGTGGTAGTTTGCTTTCTAAAACATAAGGTTATCTGGTGCTTATTCAACATTTGATAACCGTTCTCTGTTTTGTTTTTTACAGACTATAGCCGTACTCCAAGACCGGACCAACAAACCAAAGATCCACCTAAATAGGAGAAGTGGATGCAAGTAGTCTCGTCGGTTCAATATTCGCATGGACTCCCTGCATAAAGAATATGTTTGCTGAGACTTGTTTCAACATTTCTCTTCTCTTTTATTGAACTTATTTCGTTGCAATTTGTTGAATGTTTCCACTATTCATTTGTTACTCTCCTTTGGCATACATTGTTGCCTTGTTTTTCAGTTCAGCTGTTTTATACAAAGTTTCAAGTCTATCTTGTATGTCTTCATGATTTATTAAATATTTTCTTGTTCCCCTGTACTATTGGCATCTTGAACTGTTTTATTTGTGTTTAGACGTTTAAATATATTCCCGTACACTGTCGGAAATATTTATCCTTAGTACTTCGTGGGATGTGCTAACCATCCGCAGTTTCCCAATTTTAAAAATCTGAGGTAATCAGGAATCCCGCGCTCAGCACGGCTCTCCTGATTACCTGATTGGCTGAAAGGCTGTTGCTGTGCAGATACACAGCGCGAGCCTTTTCAGCTCTGGCATTTGACTCCGGGAGGCTGCCGCATACCCACTAGCTTTGCTAGGTGGTTATGCTCATCCCTAAGACAAAGAAAGTTTGCAGATCATAGATTCCTGCAAACTCTGATTACTTCCGAAAAAAAGATACTGCTGGAAAAAGTGACATTAACTGTGCAGCAGAAAAGCTGTGATGGCCGAGTGGTTAAGGCGTTGGATTCGAAATCCAATGGGGTCTCCCCGCACAGGTTCAAATCCTGTTCACAGCGAGAGAAATTACTGTTTTGAAAGTTTTGAAAATGTGATTATGTTCATGCTAGATGAAATTGCACATTAAGAAACTGCATAAAGTGACGTTAGTATCTATTTAGAGACAATTCCTAAAAACATGCACGCTGAAATAAATTAATTCTTAAATCTACGTTTCTAGTTAAACCTACTCTTGCACTCCATAGCAGAACGTTGATGCCAGCTTTAAAACTAGAAAGTTAGATGTAAGAAGTCATTTATTTCAACATGCACGTTTTTAGGAATTGTCTCTAAATAGATACTAACATCACTTTACGCAGATTCTATATATGCAATTTCATCTTGCATAATGACATTTTCAACTTTAAAAACAGAGACAATTCTTCAAAACATGCACGCTGAAATAAATGTCTTCTTAAATCTACGTTTCTAGTTATAAAACAGGCATCAACATTCTGCTGTGGAGTGCAAGATTAGGTTGTTACCTATGGATATTGGCTGCTTGAGACCCTCACTTTTTGGGAAATTGCCTCAACATTTTTTTCAGGATAACTTAAGGTTGAAATTCTGTTCACAGCGAGAAATAGAATTGTTTTGAAATTTAAAAAACGGGTGTAAAGATATTTCCCATAGCACACATACCAGGATAACTTCAGGTTCAAATCCTGTTCACCGCGAGAAATAGAATTGTTTTGAAATTTGAAAATGTTGAACATGAAAACTGGTGTAAAGATATTTCCCATAGCACACATACCAACGCTGTTCTTTCAAAACGGCAGAATATCCACTTAAATTGCACAAAGACATGGTTGTTTACTAAATTGAGTATGTTTTTAAAGTTGAAAATGTGATTATTCCTCTTAATGTTGATACAAAACATTCTTCTGCTATCTGTGGCAATAAATGACACACCAACGCAACAAAAAAAGAAGAGTGACATTACCCCAAAAGGAAACAGGCTGTGATGGGCGAGTGGTTAAGACGTTGGACTTGAAATCCAATGGGGTCTCCCCGCACGGGTTCAAATCCTGTTCACAGCGAGATAGATTTCTGTTTTTAAAGTTGAAAATGTGATTATGCTAGATGAAATTGCATATATAGAATCTGCGTAAAGTGATTGTTAGGATCTATATAGAGACAATTCCTAAAAACTTGCATGTTGAAATAAATGACTTCTTACATCTACATTTCTAGTTTTAAAGCTGGCATCAAATAGAATTGTTTTGAAATTTGAAAATGTTGAACATGAAAACAGGTGTAAAGATATTTCCCATGGCACACATACCAGGATAACTTCAAGTTCAAATCCTGTTCACAGCGAGAAATATAATTGTTCTGAAATTTGAATATGTTGAACATGAATGTGTGTGTGTTTTCTTATGGAATGTAGTGTATAGGGATTCCAGTTTGTGTAAGGGATGTAGTGTGTATGTGTGCGTGTCTTTATGTGTAAGGGATGCAAGGTGTGTTTCGGTGTATGTAATGTAATACAGTATGTGTCTGTAATGGGTGCATTGAGTGTGTGTAAGAGATGCATTAAGAGAAGCATTGTGTGTGTGTAAGGGATGCTTTGTGTGCTTTTGTGTATGTGTGCATGGGCTGCATTGTGTTTGTGTTTGTGAGATATGCATCGTATGTGTGTGTAATAGATGCATTGTGTGTTTCTGTGTGTGTAGGGGAAGCATGGTGTGTTTCTGTGTATGTGTAAGGATGAGGTTCTGTATGTGTGTAGTGTGAAAAGAGAGGGTTTGTGGGTGTAACGGATCACCTGGCGTTTCCTGAGGACTCCAAGCGCTGCAGAAGACACCACAACCAACGAATCAGAGAAGCATATGAGTACTCTAAAGCATATGAATGCTGTAGACAGTTGAATAGGAAAAAACATACGAATAGGTTTACACTCCTAGCAGTCAAACTGGAACAGCATACAATAAATCCTCCCCCAATAATGAGACAACACTTCACTTTGAGGGTTAAGCAGGAACTGAGGCTGGCACTCCCAGCCTGGTTTTTATTACAGTTGTTGAGAATACAGGACCGCCCACAGGGAGGGACAAAACAACCAATCAATCTGTACAATACACACAGACACTCCCACACAAAATCCTCCCCTCTGCCTGTAATAGGATTACTGAACACAATGGGTAATCTCATTATCACAGGCAGAAGAATACAGTTTTATGAAACATATCACAGGGACCCCAAAACATGCAATAACCCCATATATAAGTATATCCTCAGAACCAGGGGATCTGGGTGAACCACATATCAAAAATTCACCCAGATCCATTCAGTAGTTTGGAAGATACAGTTTAATGCAGATTCCGCAGAACATATACAGATTACATAAAAAATAATTACTGTATAATGTGTCCCCTGTTGTATAGTTTAAAACTACTGCACGGTTTAGGAGCATGTATAGATAGCAGCAAAAATTGCCTAAGCCTATATGAAAGCTTGAACTGACTGGCTCGGTGACTTGCTGCCCCCTGGTGGTCAATATTAAGCTGTGTGGAGTAATCTACACTTTGACTCTGTCAAATAAGCCTGAAACTTAAAAACTGTATCATACTCATTCAAATAGCGTGTATAGCTCAGTTATAAAATGTTATAGAGTTTTATTAACATGTACTTAACTTGATATACCTAAAACTTAAACGTGCTGTTTACTTTACCATGACTTAGTATATCATTGTTGTTTAACCCATATTACTAAAAATGTATGCATACTTATCGTGCCACAATACTGTTACCTTATGTTTATGTAACTTGAGCCTGTTAAAGCTGTTGTGGCGGCACAGGCGCTATTGTACATCCCTGCATACCAAAAATAAAGAATAAAAAAAAAAAAAAAAAAAACTACTGCACGATGTCGCTGTGTACCAAATACCGGCGAGATGGCACCGTGTAGAAGTCACAACAATGTCTGTGAGTTAAAATGGCCGCCATCCATTGTTCTCACCGTGTGCTTCATGCATTGTTCTCACCATGTGCCCAGTAACTCCACAGTATGTCCCCAGATGATTTTTAAAGGGCCAGCAGCAGCACCATACAAATCCAATATGCCCAAATATTGTACTTGAAGGGCCAAATAACCCAGAGGCCATAGTCAGCAGGTAGGAGGCGGGCAAACAGGTTTCTCCAATGCCCAGTGGCGAGGTCGGTTTCGCCACAGTGGGGTAGGTTAGGGGCTGAGAGGGGAGCAGCTCTTTATTTTTATTATTATATTTATTTTGTTAATATAATTTTTTTGGTATACTTTTTTCTTTAAGTTTTGTGCCTCTTATCCCCCACCTTTTGAATGTCTCCTACATCTTCCAAACCCATTTGCATGTCTTACTCCCCCAAGCCCCTTTGTGTCTTTCTCTTACCAGCTCCTTGTTGTATCTATTTTTCCCCCAGGCCCCTCTGTGTGTATCTCTCACAAGCACATCTGTCTGTCTCTCTCCTGAGCCTCTCTGTGTGTCTCTACTAGCCCTTCTGTGCATCTCTTTCACCCCGTCCTCCTGAACTGCGGTCTGCTCTGCCCGGCCACGCTACACTGAGTGACAGGTAGGAGGGAACGCTGTGCTCTTCTCTCCTACCGGGTCACTCAAATCTGTCACCCCCAGGCCGGTGTGCCCTAGGAAACTGCCTAAAATGCCTACAGGACGTGCCGGTCCTGGCCTCACCTCATTCAAGAACACAAACCAGACGTGACCGGTGCCCTGACAACAGGAGATCTGGCAAGATTCAGGGAAACGCACTGGGAATACCTGAGACAGTGGTGCACCGCCACGGGCTTCAAACAACTCCAAGAATGCCTGCCTGGGGGCAAAGCCACAGGCTTACAAAGGTTCCGATACCACCAGATTGGACACTATTACTCAACACTCCCGGGAAAACACTTAGTTCACAGAGAACTGACAACCTTTGAACAGCTGTGCTCGGACAGAGAGCGTCTCCTGAGAGACATCACAGTCATATACTCTATGCTTCTTACCACCACACCAAACCCCCCTCACCCCCAATATATATAGCAAGCTGGGAACAGGGCGGCAACACAACTGTGTCCGAACCACAATGGGCTAAAATCCATACACTAGCACTCCAAGAAACAATAAGCATGAAATTACAAGAGCTGAACTACAAACTCATCACCTGCTGGTACAGAACCCCCACACATTTAAACTGCATGAATGTAGATAATACTGATACATGCTGGAGATGTGAGACCGAAGTTGGAACAGACATACACATTTGGTGGCCATACCCAAAAATCCAGCCCTTCTGGCAACAAATACATGGAAAGATCAAAGAGATTCTGGACACGGACTTGCTGCTCCAACCTCTGCTAATGCTCTTGCATCACACAAAACTTAATCTATCCGCCTACAAATGCTCGCTCCCTAGACACCTCTTAAATGCGGCAAAATCCTTCATCCCAATCCGGTGGCGCACGACCGATGTCCCAACACTACAAAAGTGGATGGACAAGGAAGAAGAACTGCATGGCATGGAGACACTCACTGCCTCTCTCCGCGGGACAACAGAATGATGCCTGCAGATGTGGACTCCACGTTTAGACTTTGTATCCAAATGCACAGTACACCCAACCTGAGGCCCCACCTCCACCTTCTTCTCCCTCCTTTTTCTCCAACCTTCCTCTCATTCCACTCCCATTCGCGCTTCTTATCCTGCGCCAACGTCCTCGCCTCGTACCTCCCCTGCTCGTACCTCTCCTATCTCTCTATCGCTGGCCCAAACCTGCACATTTTCTCGCCAGCCTTGGGGGGGGGGGGGGGGGGGGGTTGCTGGATGGCTAGTTTTAGGCTTCTCTACTACTTTAAGAAGCAGGCACCATACAATGGATACCAACCAAGACCCTACTAGCAACGAATGCTGTACACTTCAGGCACACAAACTCCTGCAGACAGCACAAACCACAGCCCCATACTGACAGTATACAGTATAAACACCGAAATAACCTGAAACCAACACATAAGTATACTGTATGCTTGATACCAGAAACATGACCATATGAAATCTGAATATAACACGGGCTAGTTTGCTGCCAGTGAAACTAGGTGAGGAATAAAGCTATGCCTGATAAAATGGAGTGGGAATTGCCAGGGGAGAGGGGGGATTTCTAAATATGAGGCTCACTGTGAGATGAAGTAACATGGTCAATAACTGGCACAATCGTGGCTTAGAGGTCTGTCTGTCATGTGCTAGCCCACTATGCAAGATCTGAACTGACATCTATTTTTATGGCATATAGAGCGAGACATATTGTTGGGCTCAGCCCCCCTTGCTAGTTTAATCTATGTTTACAGACTGGTAAACCATTGAACAGGTACGGCACATAGTTTTCCACTCAAGCGAAGTCATTTAGTGTTTAAATACACTGAACTATCAAGGCCACTTGGTGTTTAAGTACAGTGTATTTTTGATGGAAGCTATGCCCTGCAGTGTTTATGTACATTGTATCATTTGACGCAAGCTGAGACATAATGTATTCTTTTGTTTAAACCGCATTAATGTAAAATTGAAAAATGGAAAAAGAAAAAACAAAAATAAAGATTGACAGAAAAAAAAAACCACTGGCAGCAAGAAGGTTAATTATGTGGCATCTGACCAGAACTTTCTAACCAGCCGCAACATTAAAATAATTTTACTAAAAAAAAAAAAAATAATCATACAAGGGTCAACAAGACCCCCATATTGCTATAAATGAGGTAATGTGCTGCCCGCCGCTGTAAAGACCCCATCCATTTTACATAGGCTACTTTAAATATAAAAGGAATTGACCTATTGTCCATGCCCATGGACAAAGACTAATTAATTTTAAAATGGGGGCTTGCCATGCCATTGTCCATCCCCTCCCCCCCAAATAATAGTATCCCCCAGCCTAACGGCAAGGAGTCTCCAGTGGCCGAAAATAAAATCCTCCTACCCCTTTCCTTTACCATAATAGTGATAAGGGAGCCAAAAAAACACAAACTTGTAAAATAAAAAAATAATTATACTTACTGTAGCGGAACTCCTATATCCAAACTAGGTATCTCAGCAGGAATTCCCTCTTAGCTAGAAGAAGAGCCCTTTAGTGATGATAGTGTCACGTGACAGCCTGCTCTGTTCTGTGGAGATGTCTGGCCTTGGCTTCTAGTATCCAGTTACAATTCTTGTTTAGTTTTTCTTGTTTTTTGGTTTTCTATTCTATGTTGGGTTTTCTTTATGCTGGAATTTCTGGGTTCATTCCTGTAATCCATCCCTGGGATTCCCAGTCTCCAGGTTTCATTTCAATGTTTGTTTTATGTTGCCACACCCGATTGTTTTCCATCATTCACTCTGTTTCAGTGTTCCTGCAGACAGCTCCTCAAGGCTTCTGCCCTTTCTTGCAGGTAAGTGCTATATATGTCTTTTGGTTGTTTTAGCATTAGTGATGTCGCGAACATAAAATTTTCGGTTAGCGACTGCGAACGCGAACTTCCGCAAATGTTCGCGAACGGGCGAACCTGGCGAACCGCCATAGACTTCAATAGGCAGGCGAATTTTAAAACCCACAAAAAAGCCCTAAAGGCCCCCACCCCTGAGCGGTGGGTGGGGGCCCTAAATAAAGAGAGGGGGGGACCTACTGTCCTCCCCCCGGCCCCCACCCCTGAGCAGTGGGTGGGGGCCCTAGATAATAATGGTGGGGGGGACCTACCCCCCCCGACCCCCACCCCTGAGCGGTGGGTGGGGGTCCTAAAAAAACAATAAGGGGGACCTATTGCCCCACCCGACCCCCACCCCTGAGCGGTGGGTGGGGGCCCTAAATAAAGAGAGGAGGGACCTTCTGTCCTCCCCCCGGCCCCCACCCCTGAGCAGTGGGTGGGGGCCCTAGATAATAATGGTGGGGGGGGACCTACCGTCCTCCCCCCAGCCCCCACCCCTGAGCGGTGGGTGGGGGTCCTAAAAAAACAATAATGGGGACCTATTGTCCCACCCGACCCCCACCCCTGAGTGGTGGGTGGGGGCCCTAAATAAAGAGAGGGGGGGCCTTCTGTCCACCCCCCGGCCCCCACCCCTGAGCAGTGGGTGGGGGCCCTAGATAATAATGGTGGGGGGACCTACCATCTTCCCCCCTGCCCCCACCCCTGAGCGGTGGGTGGGGGCCCTAAAAAAACAATAAGGGGGGACCTACTGTTCCCCCCGGCCCCCACCCCTGAGTGGTGGGTGGGGGCCCTAAATAAAGAGAGGGGGGGACCTACTGTCCTCCCCCCGGCCCCCACCCCTGAGCAGTGGGTGGGGGCCCTAGATAATAATGGTAGGGGGAGAACCTACACCCCCCAGCCCCCACCCCTGAGCGGTGGGTGGGGGCCCTAAAAGAACAATAAGGGGGGGACCTACTGTCCCCCCCTGGCCCCCACCCCTGAGCGGTGGGTGGGGGCCCTAAAAAACAATAACGGGGGACCTACTGTCCCCCGCGGCCCCCACCCCTGAGCGGTGGGTGGGGGCCCTAGATAATAATGGTGGGGGGGACCTACTGTCCTCCTCCCTGGCCCCCACCCCTGAGCGGTGGGTGGGGGCCCTAAAAAAAACAATAAGGGTGGACCTACTGTCCCCCCCTGGCCCCCACCACTGAGTGGCGCGTGGGGACCCTAAATGAAAATCCCCCCCAAATGAAGGTGACTAGGGGTCCCAAGCCCCTAGTCACCCCCCCCCCCAAATACAAGCTATCCCCTACCTAACCCCCTCACCCTAAAAATAGTGAGGGGGGAATAAAATAACCAACCTGTAAAAAAAAATTAAACTTACCATTTGATGTCTTCTTTTTTCTAAAATATTAATTTTTCAGTCCCAAAAAAGGGCAAATAAAAAGCCATCATACCCCACGAACTTAAAATAAAATAAAAAAACCCGAGTTCTTTAGCATTTTCCCACACTGTGTAAAATGACACAGAGCACTGTGATTGGATGGCTTGAAAACCATCCAATCACAGTGCTCTGTGTCATTTTACACAACGTGGGAAAGTTCTTTGGAATTTTCCCACGCTGTGTAAAATGGCATAGAGCACTGTGATTGGATGGATTTCATCCCATCCAATCACAGTGCTCTGTGTAATTTTACACAGCGTGGGAAAATTCCAAAGAACTTTCCCACGCTGTGTAAAATGACAAAGAGCACTCTGATTGGTGGGCTTGAAATCAATCCAATCACAGTGCTCTGTGTAATTTTACACAGCGTGAGAAAGTTCTGTGGAATATTCCCCTGTATAACAATGTTTGGTATTTAGTGAATATTCCCCTGTATAACAATGTTTGGCATTTAGTGAATATTCCCCTGTATAACAATGTTTGGTATTTAGTGAATATCCCCCTATATAACAATGTTTGGCATTTAGTGAATATTCCCCTATATAACAATGTGTGGTATTTAGTGAATATTCCCCTATATAATAATGTTTGGTATTTAGTGAATATTCCCCTATGTAACCATGTTTGGCATTTAGTGCATATTCCCCTGTATAACAATGTTTGGCATTTAGTGAATATTCCCCTATATAACAATGTTTGGCATTTAGTGAATATTCCCCTGTATAACAATGTTTGGCATTTAGTGAATATTCCCCTATATAACAATGTTTGGTATTTAGTGAATATTCCCCTATATAACAATGTTTGGTATTTAGTGAATATTCCCCTGTATAACAATGTTTGGCATTTAGTGAATATTTCCCTGTATAACAATGTTTGGCATTTAGTGAATATTCCCCTGTATAACATTGTTTGGTACTTAGTTAATATTCCCCTGTACTTAATCCACCAATCAAAGTGTTATGAGTCAAATTACACAGCGTGGGCAAATTCCACTGAACTTTCCCACGCTGTGTAAAATTACACAGTGCACTCTGATTGGTGGATTTCAAACCAACCAATCAGAGTGCTGTGACAGATAAATGTAGAGACTTACCTGTCAGTCTCTTCATTTACCTGTCAGAGCATTCTGATTGGATGGCTTAAACCCACCAATCAGAGTGCTCTGAGCCTAATTGCAGGGTGGGGCAAGGCTTTATAAGCCTTCCCCCGCCCTGCAGAGCTCAGTCTGCGCAGAGCCCTCGCCGGGTGAAGATGGATTATTTTTTTTTGCGCTCGTTTTTTTTATTTTATTTTTTTATTGCGTCGGTTATTATGGATATTTATTTGGCCTTTTTTGGGGGCTGAAAAAAGAAGATTTTAGAAGAAAGAAAATATCGAATGGTACGTTTTTTTTTTTTTTTTTTTTTACAGGTTCTTAGTTAAATGTCCCCCCCTCATTATTTTTAGGGTGAGGGGGGTAGGTAGGGGGATAATTTTTTTTTGGGGGGGGAGGGGGTGACTAGGGGTTTGGGGACCCCTAGTCACCTGGGGGGGACATTTTTTTTAGGGAAGAGGTCCCCCCCTATTGGTATTTAGGGCCCCCACCGGCCGCTCAGGGGTGGGGGCCAGGGGGGAGGACAATAGGTCCCCCCTATTGGTATTTATAGCCCCCACCCGCCACCCCCCAATTTGTGTTTAAGGCCCCCACCCACCACTCAGGGGTGGGGGCCAGAGGGGAGGACAATAGGTCGTCCCCACTTTTTTTACTTTAGGGCCCCCACCCGCTCAGGGTTTTTTAAACAGTTTTTTTAAACAGTAATAGGGGGCGGACCGAACATCGCATATGTTCACCGTCCGTGGCGAACGCGAGCACGCAATGTTCGCCAGGAACTATTCGCCAGCGAACCATTCGGGACATCACAATTTAGCATATATTAGGCAGTGTAGGACCTCCCAGATATGGGGTACATTGGCGTTGTTGGCAGGCTTATGCAATGTATGATCATATAGTGTGACTAAATCCCCATAATTTCCATATGTAGTACTTAGTTATTTCTCCTCTTGTTTTGCCTATGTTATCTTGTCTTGTTTTAGTTTGTATACCCAGTCCATGTACAGTCCTGTCCAGTCATGCCCATGTTATGTTCATGTTTTCCTCATGTCTTGTGTATATGTTCTGGGTTTAGCTTACTATCCTTCTCTGGTTCTGGGTTCTATTAGTTCTGTCCTATTTTCATGTTTGGTGCTTATCTTTAGTCTTGCCTTGTTTCTAGTACTGGATACAATCTTGCTGCAGAGCCTCCCTATTCAGCTCCTGGGAGGTCTGCTAATTTCCATGCTCCTAGTTCCTGGTATCCGCTGAAGCTGATTCAGGGTCTTGGTATGTGGCTGCACAAACGCTGGTGCTCAACACCAGGGGGCGTGCGGTTACCCGGCACCAGACCCTGCTAATCCCCCTCCACACTGTGACTCCTACTCTGAACATCAGGCATACTGGGTCCCGGTCCTGCTCCGCCGCCTGGACACTGTGTCTGGGTTCCGGACACCGGACCGCCACCCTGACAGATAGCCCCTTGTCCCAGACATCAGACGACACATGATGCTGGAAGTACAACTGTTTTTATTGGGAACAATGCAGACTTACATACACAGACCCCTAGCATGCGGTCTCCAGAAATGGAATACCTGACCCCAACCTGACGTCTCTGTGTCTGGGAAAGGGGTTGCGACATCCACCACTTAATTTAATTGTCTCCCAGGCACAGAAAGTCTAACACAAAATATCCCCCAAAATGACTTAACCCCTTAAGGACCAAACTTCTGGAATAAAAGGTAATCGTGACATGTCACACATGTCATGTGTCCTTAAGGGGTTAAAACCTGCCAGAACCCCCACACATTGTAAATCCTCAGATAAGGGCTGCCCGAGCATTCTGGGAAATTAGTGTCCTGATCCAGGGGTAATTGCAGGAACACAGCGCGATTAAAGTTTGAACCTGCCACTATGGATATAATAGTTCCAGACTGTTTATGCATAAATTCTGGTCTAATAGTTCCATATATTGAAGACAATTTAGTCCAGACACTCAGGATCTTTTTTAAGCAGCGGTTTTATTGGAGAAATACGACAAAGACAGCAACGTTTTGATCTCCACTGAGATCTTTGTCAGGCTGTCTAATAGTTCCAGACCATTTACACATAAATGCTGGTTATTTAACAAGTTTTCCTGTGGGCTGTAAAAAGATGGCACCCCCTGGCTTTCAGGTAGCAATTGTTCGTACAGCCCCTCTGTACCTCCCCTTCAATAAGTGCTCTCTTGCCTTTCTGGGAAAGGGTTTGAAAACAGCAGGTAAACTTGACCAGGTCGAGGTGGTAACTGTGGCTGAGCCAGTTAGATTCCCAACCAAGTCCCGCAGTTTGCAGTGAGGTAACAAATACAAAAAGAAATACGGTGTGTAGGTGCTTCCAAATAAACCCAAGAAAATATTGGTGTAATATAAAAGTGTATCCCCTAACACTTAAAAGTACAAACACAAAGATAAAAATATACTACACCAAATAAGTGTACATGGAAATATTTATAGATGTAGCTGAAAACTGGAAAAATCTACAAAACAAAAGTAAAAATACATAGGGCAGACTGTATCAGCCAAAATAGCACAAAACAAAAAAAACAATAGGATAACACTCACAGGATATAGAGCTGTCCAAGGCTCTATATAACAATCTCCAGGGTGCCTAAAAAAGGCTAAATAGATATCATCAAGAGAGAGTAACAGGAAACATCCATAGAAAGTATAAAAAGGTTTTATTCAATGATAAAATTTAGGGGACACATAAGCAGTGAAAGAGGTATAAAAAGAACAAATGCCAAAAAATCACTGCATGAAATAATGAAAAGTCACCAGCAAACGCGTTTCAACTCCTCCTGGAGTCTTCTTCAGTGCTATAGTGTCCTCTCTGCAGTTCGAATAAATATTGAGTCCATCTGAATTTAAGTCGGTACACAGGGGCGGACTGAGAACCCTCAGGGCCCCCGGGCAAAATAAATCAAGGGCCCCCTTACAGGCCCCACCCATCCTCCGCAGCAAGCGCCACCCATGTCCCGCCTCCATGCTCCGCCTCCAGCCACACCCTACACAATCTTTAGACACAAGGAACAAAAGTGCAATAATCCCTTCGAGGCCCCAGTAGAGACTACAATTGAGGGCTAATGGGCCATGGAGGGGGGTCTTTCTAGCAGAGGCTATCTCAGTGTCTTTTAGAGAGTGTGTTAGAATGAATCCCCTCCAGGCCCTATTAGAGACTACAATGGAGTCTAATAGGCTTGGAAGGGGGTCTTTCTAACAGAGGCCATCTCAGTGTCCCTGCTGGAAACAGTCGCCTCCAGGCCCCAGTAGAGACTACAATTGAGGGCTAATGGGCCATGGAGGGGGGGAGCATTCTAGCAGAGGCTATCTCAGTGTCCTTTAGAGAGTGTGTTAGAAAGAATTTCCTCCAGGTCCCAATAGGGACTACAATGGAGTCTAATGGGGCCTGGAGGGGGGTCTCTCCAACACTCTGGTTCCTATTCACAATATAGCAACACAACATAGGTCGCTGATACCTAGGCCAGGTTGGCTCCTCTTACCTTAATTACTGTTGCTGGCTGGCAGTCTGTGGGCTTGCTGGAAGGCTGTGGGCTTACTGGCTGTGGCTGGCAGGCTGTGGGCTTGCTGGCTACTGCCGTCAGGCTGTGGGCTTGCTGGCTGTGGCTGGCAGGCTGTGGGCTTGCTGGCTGCGGCTGGCAGGCTGTGGCTTTCTGGCTGTGGCTTGCTGGCTGGCAGGCTGTGGCTTGCTGGCTGCAGTTGGCAGGCTGTGGGCTTGCTGGCTGTAAGCCTAACTGGTGGCCTGTGGGCTGGCTGGCTACTGGCCATCCTGTGGGCTGGCTGGTCGGCCTGTGGGCTGGCTGGCTTGCTTGCTACTGGGGAACTTGTAGATTATTTAAAGAAATAATCCATGCAAAATAACCACTACTGCTCTGTGTAGTCATTATGGTGCCAGGAGGGCCGGGCCTCCTCCCAGAGTAAGTAGTCAAACCGTTTAAGAACAGTTTGACAACTTACCTGGGGTCTGCTGGGATATGAGGCTGTAATAGGGTATAGGAGCAGTGGTGCAATGTGTAAGGGGTGCAGTGTGTGTGAAACGTTCAGTGTGTGTGAGGGGGTGTAGTGTGTGAATGTGTAGGGTGTGTGGGGCAATGTGTGTATGAGGGGGCTGTGTATGTGTGTGGCAATGTTAGTATGGGGGGCTGTGTGTGTATGGGTGGGCAGTATATGTGTGTGTGTGAGGCAATGTGTGTAAATGTGTATGGTGTGTGTGGGGGCAGTGTGTGTGTATGGGGGGCAGTGTGTGAATGTGTATGGTGTGTGGGGGCAGTGTGTTTATGGGGCTAGAGTTCACTCGCACCACTGCGACCACCAGAAATCCCTGGTGGTCACAGTGTTGAGAGTGAACTCTAGCCCGTAGCTCCAGGGCTAGAGTTTACTCTCGCAAGAGCCGTAACGTTGCCGTGGTAACCGCGGCAACGATCTGTGCTCGCGCAAGAAGGACCCAGAGGAGCTGCAGGCTGAGCTCCCGGGTCCTCTCTTCCTCCCTCCCCTGCCGGCTGCCCGCACGGTGCCTGAGGACAGCGGAGGGGGAAATTGCCCTCCTCTTATTCCCCCCTCCCCCTCTTCTTACCCCCCTTCTTACTCCCTCCCTCTTCTTACCCCCTTCTCACCCCCCCTCTTTTTACTCCCCCCTCACTCTCTTCTTACCCCCTTCTTACTCTCCCCCTCTTATTACTCCCCCCTCCCCCTCTTCCTCTTCTTACTCTCCCCCTCTTCTTACTCCCCCCTCCCCCTCTTCTTACTCCCACCTCTTCTTACTCCTCCCTCTTCTTACTCCCCCTCTTCTTACTCCCCCCTACCCCCTCTTCTTACTCCCCCTCCTCCTCTTCTTACCCCCTCCCCCTCTTCTTACCCCCTTCCCCCCTCTTCTTACTCCCCCCTTCCTCTTCTTACTCCCCCTCCCCCTCTTCTTACTCCCCCCTCCCCCTCTTCTTACCCCCTTCTTACTCCCCCCCTCTCTTCTTACTCCCCCCCTCTTCTTACCCCCCTTCCCCCTCTTCTTACCCCTCCCTGAGACCAGGATATAATTTGTCATGTGACACAGTCGCATCACTTCCTAATTAGTAATATCACAAAGGGTCTGGGCAAATGTTGAAAATTTAATTTTAAGTGAGGGCAAGAACGTTCATAGTTCCTAATTCCCGGTCTTTAACACGGGAGAAATAGAGAAAAAATAACAAAAATACAATATCTACCTAGTATAGCAATATACACATAAACATTACCATGATATAACATAAACAGATATAGAAAATAGAAACAATATACCAAAAGATCAGCCAAATATATAAAAACAAATCTAAATAAAATGTAGTATGAGATAAGGTACACTTCAAAGAATAAACAAGTTATTATATAATAAAGAACTTTTTGTTAAGCCCGTTGATATTGCCGCATGCTTTGAGAAATATTATCATGATCTTTATTATTTGAATTCCCCAAATATAGATAGTAGGTGGAAAAAAAAAATGTGGACATTTTGGATAAGATTCATCTCCCTAAAGTCTCTCAAACAGAGTTGGTAAATCTAAATGAAGATATTAACGAACAGGAAATCAAATGGGCAATTTCAAATTTGAAATTAGGCTCAGCCCCTGGTCCCGATGGGCTAATCAATCAATATTACTCACTCTGTCAAGAGGAGATTTCTAGTTACCTGTGCCAAACATTAAATGGAATTAAGAATGCTGGACGAGCTCATCCAGAGTTGTTGGAAGCACAAATAATCACAATCCCCAAAACAAATAAATTAACCCCTGAATGCAGTGATTTTAGACCTACATCCCTGCTTAACGTGGATATAAAGATTTACGCAAAAATTTTAGCGGAAAGATTTAATCAATATATCCATAAGTTGATCAATTCTGATCAAACAGGTTTTATTCAGGGGAGGTTGGGTTCCGATAATATCAGGAAACTGCTAAATATAACTTCAGTTGTTAAATATAAAAAAATAGCAGCAGTTTTTGTGGGACTCGGTGCTGAGAAAGCATTTGACAGAGTGGATTGGGACTTTATGTTCCTCACCCTGTCAAAATATGGCTTAGGTGATTTTGTCTCTAAGGCGATTGCCACTTTGTATACATCTCTGAGCGCTAGTATAATTGGTCAAAATTTTCGGTCAAGAAGATTTGTCATTTTTAATGGCACTAGGCAAGGTTGCCCTTTATCCCCATTAGTTTTTGCTTTAATTATTGAACCACTGGCGACAGCGATAAGGGAATCTTTAGATATAACAGGAATTTAACTAAATCAAAAGTCACATGTAATCTCCCTATATGCGGATGATGTAATAATAACAATAGGGAAACCGGAAAAATCTCTAAAAGCTCTACAAGATATTATAACAGAGTATAGTGAAATATCCAATTATAAATTAAATGTAAAGAAATCAGAAGCCATCACTTTTATTATGGGACGGTCTGAGAAAAATTCTTTAAGTCAATTATATTCATTCAATTGGCAACACTCAATAACCCATTTAGGAATAAAACTGTTTGCCGAAATGAAAAGAACAATGACAGTTAATTTTCAATCAGTTTATGCTAATATAATGCAAGTTCTGGCCACATGGAAAAATCTTAATATATCTTGGTCAGGTAGAATAGCAGCGGTTAAGATGACAATATTACCTAAGATTCCTTATGTTATGCGCTGCATACCCTGGCAGTGTCCCATTTATTTGCTTAATAAATTACAGAGGGTGATTGATGTATTTGTAAATAGATAGTATATATCAAAACCACATAAGAAGGTACAACCCCAAATGTGAAGTGGTATTTACAGAATTATAGAATACAACCTGAATATGAAGAGATGGCAAAATGCAATCTAAAAAATAAATACATAACACAACATAGTGTAAACTGTTATATAAAAATACAAATTAAAACAAAGACGGACTACCACTCACATTTACAAGAGCCATCCCAGGCTCTGTATAACAGGCTCAAGGGTGCCAGTACAGGCTAGAGATATCCCAAAGAGTAGATGGAGAAGTTTCCGTGGTATAAAATATTTTTATTAAGGATAAAATAATCCACAAACTCTAGGTACTAAGGGAGTGGAACCCAATAGTAAAAATATATAAAAGAAGGGGTATCCACTTACCCTAGGTATAGTAACCAAGAGAGTAATATAAAACAAAGAAATAACAAGCAAATAAATAGCAGCAAACACGTTTCGGCTCAATAGCCTTCTTCCAGTGCTGTTCCTGAAGAACTGAAGGGTGACCCTAACAGTAAAATTAAAAAAGCATATTCAGAACTCTTAGATAAAGGTAGAGTGCTGGATATCTTAAATAAATATGAATTTCAATATCTTGATGTCATCTCTTGTAAGATTCCAGTACTCTACATACTCCCAAAGATACATAAAGATTCTAAAAATCCACCTGGCAGACTGATAGTGTCTGGGGTTGGGTCACTTTTGAGTAATTTATCTGAGTATGTAGATAAACAACTCCAGCCTTTAGTGATATCACAGCCATCGTATCTAATTGATTCCAAATCCCTATTGAAACTCCTAATGGATATACGATGAGAGAATAATTATCTTCTAGTTACATGTGATGTCACAAGCCTATATACGTGCATATCACATGTTTTGGGCTGTGAATCAGTAGAATATTTTTTTTTGAAACATCAAAGTGATATGCGAGAAGAACAGATTACGTTTATTATGGATAGTATTACACTTATCCTTAATAACAACTACTTTTGGTTTGATGATAAACATTTTTTACAGTTAAAAGGTAATGCGATGGGAACCAGATTCGCGCCCAGCTATGCCAATCTTTTTATGGCACATTGGGAAAACCTCTTTCTTACAGAGGCTCGCTGGGCGCAGAATCTGCTTCTCTATCGCAGGTATATTGACGACATTTTCTTTATTTGGCGAGGGGACGAAGACTCACTTTGATCTTTTACGGACTTTTTAAACCATAACCATTCAGATATACATATTACTAGTGAACATAGTACCAATGGCATCAGTTTTCTCGATTTATACATATATATATTGAAAATCAGACCATTCAAACTAAGACCTTCTTTAAGAAGGTCGATGTTAACGGATACATCGATACTTCAAGTTGTCACTATGGCCCATAATATTTCTAATAGCCAGTTTCTGCGCTTAGATAAAAACTGTAGTGTTCCTAAATTATTTGATGAACAGGCACAGTTTTTAAAAACTAGATTAGTTGAAAAAAATTATGATTTGAGGTCGCTAGATAACTTTATAGGAAGGATTAAAGAAAAAGAACGTAAGGATATCTTGAATCCAGATGGTGAGATACTCACTACTATAAAGAAAGAGAATTCCTCAACCATTCCTATTGTTTTAAATTATAATGAAAATGCTAGACAGGTTAAACACATTATAAATAAATATTGGCATATCCTTAAATCAGATCCAGCTCTTAAAAACATTACAGGGGAAAAAACAACTATAGTGTATAGAGGTGCAAAAAATCTAAAGCAACACTTAACCACTAGCTTTATTAAAGATAAAAAATATATTACCAGATTCTTTAATATTGAACAGGATTTTTATCCCTGTAAGTCATGTGTTGCGTGTAAAAAAAACTCTATTTAAAAAACAGAAAAACACTTCTTTCACCTCCTATCATAACCATCGCACTTTCCCCATTCACCAAGTTTTGACGTGCCATTCTACCAACGTCATATACCTCCTCTGGTGCCCATGTGGTCTGCAATATATAGGAATGACTACCAGAGCTCTAAAAACTAGGGTTGCGGAACATGTGGGTAATATCCAGAGGGGGTATATGAAACATAGTGTTTCAGCACATTTTGCTGATAAACATAGGAGTGATCCATCTGTACTTTCATTTATGGCTATTTTTTAAAAAGATAAAAACTGGAGAGGTGAAAATAATGTGAAGGAGCTGGCAAAGATAGAGAGCAAATGGATCTTTGATGTAGATTGTTTATCTCCCAATGGACTAAATTTAGATTTTGAGTTTATTCATTTTTTATATTAAATTTGGATTTTTACATAAAATTTGGATTTTTTACTTATTTGTTCTATCTATATGTTTTTTCTATTTCACTTTTCCTATTGCTCCTATATGTTTTTTGCCAGCTCTTATATCCCCTTTCTTGTTTTCTACATATGTTCTTTGTTTCATATGTATATGCTAAACATATGTGTTATATGTATGTATAAAGAAACCCTCTTTTGGGTTACTCATTGGTATATATATACCTATTATGTATTTTTATATCCATTTTTATTTATATTTATTTTTTTTCTATCTTACTGAGCATCACTATTTATGCATAAGCTTTCTTTCCGACAATCGGACATGACGTAACGCTATT